>NC_046663.1:116907098-116917679 GCF_010883055.1 Belonocnema kinseyi
AATTTATTAAAACGTGGATTTTAGAACGTTGAAAACGGTACCCCGGTGAGATCAATAAAAAGGCGTTCGTTCATCGAAGTATTTCATTCTTGAAATTTTGTAGTGGTATCAGTGACGCAGGCATCAAGGTTTTCTAATATTATTATTATTTATTTTATTTCAGCTTTTAATTCATACGGTTTTGCATAATTATATAAAACTAAGATAATACGACACCACTTTTTTAAATTTATTTTAAAATCTCTAGATTATGAATTAATTATAGTACATGCCATGCAGTGTGTTAAGTGTTGAATAAAATAATGTTTTCCAACAGATAATTGAATATTATATTATTTATAATAAACCTGCCTATATTAGCGAAAAAAGGACGTCCTGGATAATTATACGTCTTGTACATTATTGAATGCATTAACATAATTTATTGAAGAACAATAAAATAATTTTTTCAACAAAAATTTAAGATATGTATATTGTGTACTACGCCTATTACTCGTACTATATAGTACATTTGTAGAATCTTTGAACATATATTTTTTTTCAAAGAAAATTATGTATATTTTTTAAATAAACATGATCATCGAAAGAAGTAATTTATTCAAGCATAAGTAATAAATCACTCCATAACTTTATTATTAAATGAGTTATACTCTAAAGAAATAACTCCGCTTGAACACATTAATTGTAAATCCTTCTTTTTTCCTTATCCAATTAAATTTGCATCCAACAAATTCTATACTTAAAATTTTGTTGTAGTACCGCTGATGCAGGATTTCAGCCTTTTTAACAATTAAAGTTTTACTATTTTATTAAAATAAGTTTTCTGTGAATCTAAGAAATTAAGTCATATTTCATTTTGACGATTTAATCAAACCGAACAATGATTAGTGATTTAAAATCACGAGAAGTTAATTTCAAAATAATATGAATCACGATTAATGTTGTCGAATTTTTTGCTTAGTAATGTAATTTTCAGTTTATTTTAAGTGAAAAACATGCCCGCTGCGCGGGTACGATCTCACTGCGCGCTGTGCGCGTGGCGCCGCGCGTCAAGTTACAGCGCCTATGGCGCGCGGCTACGCTCTCGCGCTTCGAGCTCGTTTTCGTACGTTTAATACGTACACTTCAACTACATTTTTTCAAGTATCGTAAATATTATAAATTAAATCAAATACTGTGATTTAAACTTCTGAGGAATTACAGTCATAAATTGTACCTATATTTTTTTCGATTTGTTTTTAAAGAAGGTTCTTAAAGCACCTACGGCTTTGACGATTAAATTCTTATCACGAATCTCGCGCTCGATAATTTGTATCCAATTAAAAAGCTTCATCAGGATAATTTGTAAATCTTGCTAAAATATACTAAAAAGAACGCTTTAAACTTATGGATCTCTTAAAAAATCAAAATTACATATTTTTGAAAATGATACAACTTTTGAAACTTTTATCTAATTAAGAAATTTCATGATAAAAGATTCGAAAAAATATATGCTATATCTAGCAGAAATTTGGATTGATATTTCTTAGCCTATTAAAACAATTTTTCTCCCTTTTCTTGAGAATTTTAAAAATGTTGAAAAGCATATATCTTTTTGAAATTTAATCGAACTTAAAAATGTCATCAGGATAATTTGCAAGTCTTTTTGATGCGTACCAGAAAATTTGACAACAATTTCTAAACCTCATAAAAAAATTTTATTCAAAATTTTCAAAAGTATATAACTTTTCTTATTTTCATAAAAATTCAAATTTTTATTTGGATAATTTGCAAGGCTTCTACCAATCTATAAGAAACTTTAACAACAATTTCTAAATTAAAATTTCTTTTAATTTTGAAAAAGCTTTAAGTTTTTTATTCTGATTGAAAATGTTTGATTAACCAACTTATACTTCATTTCGGGAACCTTAAAAAGTGTATAAAAAGTCCGAAATCCTGCATCAGCGGTACCACTGAAAAATTTTAGGTATACAATTTGTTTGATGAAAATTCAATTGGATAAAGAAAAAAATAAGGATTCAGGCGTCAGTGATACCACTACAAAATTTCAAGAATGAAATACTTCGGCGAACGAATACCTTTTTCCAAAAAGTTCGAAATCAACACAATCTTCAACCGAACTTGGAACCAACACCTTTCTCGAGCAGATTCGGAACGAACACCTTATTCTACTCAGGTTTAGATATGTAATCGAACTCTGATGGACATAACTTAATGAAGATAATTAAATTACAAAATAATACCGCAATTAAAATAGATATAATGACTTGATAAATATAATTCGCAGGTTATGTAGAAAAGTTGTCAAAATAAAGGCATACTCATATGCAATAAACTTTTCGTCTCAAGCCATCAGTCGATAATTTTAAATCGATTCCTAGTTTACCACCCCTACTTTGCTAGCGTTTGGTTTGTGAATGAGTGTTCATGTTCTTTTAAAGGTTGCTCTAAAAGAACCCTTTTGGCTATCTACAAGTATCTATTGGAGCGCAAATTATAAATGATACTAACTTTTATTTGAACCGCAACTTTAGTGAAGCCCTAGTTTTTTCTGTGAAGACGACGACACCATCGTTTTAGACTAGATTCGGATGGACATTTTCGTGGCAATTGCGTCAGTATAATTTAGTGGAAGTAATCCCTGCAATGAAGAAGTGTTTTTTGTGCGAAAAAAGGGATTATGGCGTCGTTACAGAGTGTGATGACGATTCGTTTGGACATGTATGCAAAAAAAAGAAACGTTCATTTGGAATCTTCATCGCATCTTTATTAAGCCTAATTGAATTTGTCCATTTCATTTAGATTCTCGCGATACAATTCTACTTCTCCATGTGCGTGGTTTTTGTGACGACGGGAAGCCAACATTTGGCAACATATTGTAAAAGAGTTTTCATCAAAGTCAGTGACGCCATGATCCCTTTCTTCGCGCAGAAAACACTTCTTCGTTGCAGCGATTACTTGCACTAAATTATACTGACGCAATTGCCATGAAAATGTCCATCCGAATCTAGTCGAAAACGATCGTGTCGTCGTCTCGCTATGCCGCGCGACTTTTTTTAAAGTGAGCAACAACTCGTTTGCACCTTCAGAGCCGTGGCAACCACGTTGTATAATGATTGCAATTTTACGCTCTTCATTTCTATGAAAAATTCGTTCATTAACTCGATAGTTACGAAAAGTTCAAAGATAAGCCAGCACTTTAACCTGGCAATTGAGATTCAGCACGAGTTACACTGTGGCAACCCATTGTTATGTTGAAACAGTGACCGAGCTCTACATAAAAAAATGTATTCTTTAACAATATGTTTGCAAATTTTTTAAAACCTCCATAAATAATTGCTTTTTTGGAATTGTTTTTTTAACTTTGCACTAAAATCACTAAGGCCACCTTGTACAGCAGTGGCCAATTAATAATAATACAGTTTAAAACATTTTATTTTTGCATTATCATTATACATGTCGAATTTTGCAGCGGGATCTCGGACTATATGGTTCTGAGAAACTATAAAAAATAGTGAACTCGGAATCTTTATTAACAATGACACCGGCCCACAAAAAAAGTGGGTTATGCGAGAGATCAGAGTATGGTACCTATACGTATTTTGGGGTTCAGGAATGAAAAAACCCCTGTTTATTGAAATCGTCTGAAAAAAGATCAGGCATGATATTTTTATGTATTTTGGGGCACTGAACACGAATCTGGCAATAGTTTTTTTCCAGCACATTATGATTTTCCCCCAGACGTGGAAAACTTCCTATAAGATCAACTTTGTCGAATATGAAATGAATTTTGGTGCGAGAATACAAATATGAGGCTAGTTTCTCGCTATCACGTAGGGGATTTACCCGAGACGCGGATAATTCCTTAGAAAATCAGCTTTTTCGTGTATGAAGTTGCCCTTGTTTTTTAAATCGTCTGTAAACAGGTCAGCAAATAATATCTTATGTACTTTGGTGCCATAAAGATGCCATGCCCAACCTGTTTCCAAACGATTTCAAAACCAAAGGTAATTTCATACAAGCAAAATCCGATTTTCTAGGGAAAATTTCAGATCTAGGGGAACACCCTGACCTCTTGGCGAAAACTAATGCAAGATTCTTATCTAAAACACAAAACATATAAATATAATTCAAACGATTGCAATAACAAGGACTACTTCATACACGACAAAACTGATTTTATAGGGAATTTTTCGAGCCTAGGGGAAAACCCTCAGGTACTGGGGGAAAACTTATGTCAGATTTTTATTACACTCACCACAATACATATATATATATATATATCATGGCTGACCTGTTTCGAGATAATTTAAATACCAAGGGTAATTGCATACCGGAAAATTCTAATCTTCTATAAAATTTTACTCTTCAAAGGGGAAACCCTGAATGGATGGTAGGAAACCATTGTTAGAATTATACTCAGCGCACCAGAATACATAAATACATCATGCTCTCATCTTTTTACGAGCGAAAACTAATGCAAAATTCGTACTCAAAACCAAAAAATATAAATGTATCATACTCGGATCTGTTTCCAGACGATTCCATACACAAGGCTTATTTCATACCAGATAAAGATGCACCAAAATACATAAAACATCATGTCTGATCTTTTTCCAGACGATTTCAATAGAAGAGTTATTTGATACCCGACAAAGCTGATTTTATAGGGGATTTTCCGCGTCTAGTGGAAAAACCCGATGTGATAAAGAGAAAATAGAGATGTGTTAAAGAGAAAAGTTGAATTAATAGGGAATTTTCCGCGTCTAGGGGAAAATCATGACGTGTTGGGGAAACACTGATGACAGATTCGTGTTCAGCTCCCCAAAATACGTATAGGTACCATACTCTGATCTCTCCCACAACCCACTTTTTTTGTGAAACTGTGTAATTGGAAAACAGGAATTTATTTAAATTATCATTAGAAACATTAAGTATGGCTTTTAATTCTAAACAAGTGCTGTGTGACTTGCGCGTAATCTAATAAACATGATTGCTATCTAAATTCTTAATAGCTATTGATAAGAAATTAATTTCTGAGATAAACTTTCAAAGCGCTTAGCTTTCGATCAGTCAGACTCACGTGCGATGTATATCACTGTAATATTAACCTTATTTAGTATTGTTCTCACCACTCTATATGTTCAGGAACGAGATGTTTTTTTTATTCTTAAAATACAAATTTGGGATCAAGATAAATAAATTCCAAATTTTAGTGCATTTTAAAATTTAATAAATTTATTATATTTCTGTGAAATTTAGTAGTAGATAGTTTTTTGGGATACAGAACACTAATTTGGGGTCCAAATTAAAAAACATGACTAACATTTTTAAATTTTATTAAATTGGTATTTTTTCTTGATCGAGAGGGTTTTTTAATTCATTAAACACAAATGGGTCAAGATTAATAAATTTCATAATCTTCAAATATCACTAATTTCATACTTTTTTGTAAAATTTAGTATTCGATGGTTTTTGAAGTAAGAACACGAATTTGGTGTCAAAATCCAAAAACTGGATTCAAAAATTAAAAATATTTATAATTTTATTTATATTTTTTGTTATTATTATTTGATTTTATTTATAATATCATTTGGTAAATTTCAATTAAAGTTACAATAAAGGTATTTTCAAATATTAAAATGCAAATTTAGGGTCAATATTCCTAAATTTCAAATTTTGACTCAACTTTTGAAATTTTATTAAATGATTATATTTCCATAAACGAGAAGGTTATTCGCTTCTTAGAACACAAATTTAGGGCAAGATTGATAAATTACAAAAATTTACTTATTTGAAAATTTAATTAATTTAGTAGATTTTTTGTGAAATTCAGTAGAAGGTGGTTTTTGGGAGCACAGCACACGAATTTGGAATAAAAATTAAAAACTATGTTTCGAATTTTAAAAATATAATTAAATTGGTAAATTTGCATGCAATTGATTGAAAGGTGGTTTTTCGAGCACACAATATTACGGGCTGTCCAACGTCGATTCATAAACTTTTCATAATATGTAAATATTAAATATTTCTCCATACTTCTTTTTTTTCAAGATTAAAGACAAATATCCACACATTTTAATACTATCGTAACATGAGGACCATCGATATGCTGATCTCAGCATGGCAGCTAGCAGATCGAGTTGTTTCAAAAAAGGATTTGATTTAACCTTATCATACTTAAAATAAAAAGAAAGACTTTTACCAATCTTCTTCTATTTTTAATAAAAGAAAAGAGAAGTCATATTATAATTCGTGCCTTTAGCACAAAGGAATTAAAGTCAATGCATGTGATAAATAATAGAGAGCGTGTGAGAGCAAGAAATATGGAAGAAGACACACACTCAACGTTGAGGGAGTAAATGCTCTGCATGACACTATTTTCACACATTCAACGCTACCCTTTCTGAGAAACCGTGCGTATCCGTAGACTGAAGGGCTTGTGTGTTCCTCTCAAGTGCCCCGACATGGCTCGCGTTTATATCTCCTCTGTTGATCTTTACTCCCTCGAAATTTCAAATGCAGCATTGTCCTGTCACGCGCTGGTCTTGAATCGAAGAAACGCCAACCACCTGCACTTTTGAAACAACAGTTTATCTTTACCCCACTAATTGAACCATTTCAGACTAACCAATAAAATATCCTTACTTCATTAGGTAAGAAGTATCTAAAAGAATTACTTTCCTTTGAAAAACAATCCAACGCCCGACCTGTTCGAAAGCCGGTACCTTGCGTGAGCCCTCACCGAGTTCAATATTTTAATCAGATTCTGATCATAAAAAGGTAAAAGGGCCTTGTCTACGTCGGTCGTTCAGAACTATATTCTACTGTAATACTTCTCACGAATAGTGCGTTGAAACCACGCTAGGGTACGTAAAATAAAAAGCGGAATTTTTCCCCAACGGAGAACAAAGATACATTTTTGTAATAGAGGATTGCTATTTTATAAGCTTCTCCGATTCCAAGGGGTTTGGTTGTGTTGGCTATACAAATTTAGGTGCTACGCCAGTTGCTCGGGTCTAAAATCAACGGATTTCGGGATTCAAAAAAAAAAAACTAAAAATCGAATAATCTAAAATTTTGCGATCATATTTAGTACCTCTTAAAACAAAATTCTACAAAATTTGAAATATAAATGTCAATCTGAAGCCGAGTTATATGTGGCGCTGCGGAGGTCCTAAAAAAAAGTTGAAAACGGCTGCAGTTGTAGGTCACGTCAGGAAGCCTGAAATCAAAACATTAAAATTTGTCCTTAAATAATATGAGATTTTCCACTGGCTGAACCACTATCTCTTTAAAATATTAAAAATTGAAAAAATGGCAGCGTTTTGAAAACAAAGTTTCGATTTTTCATTTAAAAAACGCGCGTTTTTCGCATGGAAAAATTTCATTTTTTTTCAATCAAAAGGGTACTGCTTCATACGATGCAAAAACCTATCCCAAATATCCGTATAAAATTTGAGGTTAATGCGTTAATTAATTTTCGAGTTACAACTGCAGTCTTTTTCAAGAATGTAGTTTCGAGAAAAATGCGTTTGAAATTTTGACTACTGATTCATACTTACAGTTATTGCGCTATTCCAGGGCCATTCAATTTGCCTTCCTCTAGCGCATAAAATGATTGCTGCTCAGCTGCAGCTTTTCTACGAGCTGTCCCAGCCTCCTTCATGATCTCTTGGTGCCATTTCTCAGCCAGCTCCGTACGCCTCATGTCGCGCTTCTCGGCATATACTCATGCGCTTAGTATGCTCCCATTTCAAAATGATTTATTATACGGTCATATAACTTCAGAAAATTATCCTTAGAATAATATACTATCGAAATATGTAACCACAACAAAAAATCGATTTTTTGAAAGTAAGAAACTGGCGTAGCCCCTTAAACTATTGATGGATAGCGGCGTGTGCCTCTTCGCGACGGAACACTTAACCCTTCGTCACACATGTGGGCCATTTACGACCCAGTCAAATTTTCCCGCTCAAGTATCTCCGAAACCCGAAGTTGGTGGGGTTTGACCCTCCTTCCTGAAAAAATTTCTTGGTAGTGGGAATTGAACTACAAAGGGACGCTTCAATTGATCATTTTGTTTTCGAGGAATAAAGATTTCAAATCAAGCGTCTGCTTTAAACGACCACCTGTGTGACCGCGTTAGTATTTCTCGACGATTTGGATGACTCCTGATTTGCAGATATATATCTACGAAGTTAGAAAAAAGGTGTGCTATATGCCTATCTAAAGATCACAAAAAACATCTTATTCTTGCGCTATCTGTAAAAAGCCGGTGTGACGGAAGCAGCAAAAAAACTTGTGTGTCGAAGGATTCAATCGTCGGGCGTGAAAGCGAATGCTCAGTATTGAAATGGGAAGGAATTCGACAAGAGCTATCCCAAGACCTTTCTTGTTTTCCCTCCTGATAGTAGTATCGCTGAATAAGAATCTGCTATCGCATTTGCGAAATTCCAGATGGTGGCGGCAGTGGAAGCGGCCAAAGTTGGGTTATTTCGTTTTTTTCCAAAAATATGAACTTTAAAGTTGCAGAGCTTTATGTGCATCAAATTTTGGAAGGTGTAAAACATGTAGAATATTTATTAACATTGGTTAATTAATGTTTCATTATTTAAGCAAATGGGATCTGTTTAAACCATTTTTTTTTCGAAATTTCGTTTTTTTCCTTAAAAATTATTACTATTGGTCTAGTGCAATATTTATTAACATTAGTTTATTAATTTTCAATCGTTTAGATAAATAGAATTTCATTAAATAATTTTTTAAATAAACATTATTAATAATTATTCAGTTAAATAATTATCAACATGTTTGATAATTTTCTTTTTTCAAGTTTTTTGATAACAATTATTACTTAAATATTACTGATAAATTAATTATTATTAAATTAATTCTTAATTAGTTATTAATTATTCATGATAAATATTCCACTACACCAACAGTAATAATTTTTATTTTAAAAAATCGAAACGAAATTGTTTCAACAAATTCCTTTTGTTTAAATAATTAAAAATAAATAAACTAATATTAATAAATATTCCACTAGACCAATATTAATCATTTTTAGAGAAAAAACTAATAAAAAAAATTATTTTAACAAATTCAATTTGTGTAAACAATTAAAAATTAATAAACCAATGTTATTAAATATTACAATAGACTAACAGCAATAATTTCAAGGGAAAAAATTCAAAAAGAAATTAATACAAATTCCATTTGTTTAAATAATAACAAATTAATTAACTAATTATAATAAATATTCCATTAGACCAACATTAATAATTTTAAGTAAAAAAAGACCATAATACAGTCCTCAAAATGTCGATTTCATGAAGAATTGATATTTTTTGTTTAAAGGGTAGTTTTCAGGTACTCACGGGGGTGTGTGAGGGGTGTCAAACCCATATATATGATACATAAAATTCTTCGTTGGATAATTCTCTGCAGGGCCCCATACTTTTCCGTCACATTTTTTTAAACCCTAACAAATTATTCTAAAAACTCAAAAAAAGTGATTTTTCCCTATGCATTTCACATGGGAAAATTCAAGTCAAAACCGGCATCTGTTAAAATCGAAAAATAAAAAAATAAAAAATTACGGGATTTATTTTTTTGGATTTAAAATTAAATAATATTAATATTAGTGATAATGGTGCTCAAATTCAATTACATCCCTTGCTTGATAATCCTTGCTTGGAATTGGGTTTTAGAGAGAGAGAAAATATTTGAAAAGTATATCTGCCTTTTTCTATTCCAGGACTGTCCCATAAACTTCCCTGTGCTTCATGTAGCTCTACAGTCCATTCCCGTGGTGCCCACAGCGTTATCGGTCCATTTCTAAATGTGACCGTCCGCGAAACGAAACCAGTGATCCCAGATCTGAAACGAAATGTGGTCCAATTCTATGACAGGGCTATGTCCGTGTGAATATAGTAGGAGGCCATGTAAATGACTGAGTTGCGCGCGCAACCCATTTCTCCTCTTCTGAATTTGAAAACTCGATGGTGCACGATTGCCGGTCGGAGCACTTCGGCGGTTCTATTTATATATCTATCTGCTTTGAAATAAAATGAAGAGATTGGGATTTTAATATTTCCAAATTTCGATGCTGGCGATTCTCATGATTTGAATGTTTCGCGCGCCTCTTTATATGTGTATATTTTGAGGTTATGTTATTTCAAGTATAAAATATAAATTATATAAATATTAATACTATTATATATAATTAAAAATTTGTCATAAGGACAACCGCAGGATTTCGCCGGGAGCGGGTGCTAATCTGAAAAATTGCACCCGCTTCCAGCGAAATCGCGGTAAAATTTCAGCCATAACCACGTCTCACAACCGTGAGATAGGTGGTTACATTCTGTAAAGGAATCAATACGACGACCCAGCAAAAGCCTCGTGGACCCGAAGAACACGGAGCGACCCAAGGACAACCGCCTTCTGCATTTTCCCGCAAGTGTTCTAGCTTATTGTTGACACGCAGGGATGCTTTTTAGGCTATTAGCAAGTGAACGCTGGGCACCTCCAAGAGCGCCGATGATAAGGACGATCAGTTTAACAGAATATTCC
>NC_046663.1:116917779-116921181 GCF_010883055.1 Belonocnema kinseyi
CGCGATTTCGCTGGAAGCGGGTGCAATTTTTCAGATTAGCACCCGCTCCCGGCGAAATCCTGCGGTTGTCCTTATGACAAATTTTTAATTATATATACACATATATTTATAATGATAATATTATAATTATGTTATATTATAGTAGTCCTATTTATATCTTGATCGGCATTTGAAATAAATGAAAGAAATTGGCGATTTTGGAATTCATCTAGTTTGGATAAAATCTCAATTCTTTTATTAAAAAATTAATTATTTTGATAAAAATATAACTATTTTGTAAAAAACTCCCCTTTTCTATCAAAAGTTCAACTACTTTGTTAAAATTTTTTTTTTATTTGAAGGTTCATCTCTTTCGTTGAAAATACATTTTTGAAACTGACAATTAATCTATACCATTTTTGGTTGAAAAATCATGTATTTTGTTAAAAATTCGTCTTTCTTTGTATTAATTAAATTGTTTATGGAAAGTCGTTTTGTTGCAAATACAACCATATTGTTAAAAATTAAAATCATAATTTTTGGGTGAAAAATTCGATTATTGACTTAAAGTTGAACTACTTAGTAAAAAAATTACTTCTTTCTTACTAAGGATTCATAATTATAGTTGAAAATTCAACTATTTGCCTTTAAATTGGGTTAAAAATTCAACTTTTTGGCAGATAATAATCTTTTTGAGTTTAAAATTAAATAATTTCGTTGAAAGTTCATGCATTTTGTTGGAAATTAACCTTGTTTGGTAGAAATTTAATCTTTTTGGTTGAAAATGTATGATTTTTGATCAAAAATTCAATTGTTTGGTTGAAATATCAACTGTACATCTTCTTGGGCTTAAAGGTCGATTATTTCATTAAGATTGTAAAAAACTACGTTTTTTTTAACAAGGTTTTAAATTATGGTTGAAAATTTAACTATTTGATAGAAAGTTTAAATCTTTGATTGAAGACTCATACTTTTCGCTTCAAAAATTAAACTTTTTGTAGATAATTCGTCTTTTTGACTTTAAAATTAAATCATTTCGTTGAAAATTTATGTATTTTGTTTAAAATTTGTCTTTTTTTGTAAATCATTAATTTTCTTGGTCGAAAATTCATCTGAGTGGTTGACAATTTAACAACTTTCTTTAAAATTAATTTTTTCTGTTAAAAATTATTTATCCTTATCTGAAAATGTAACTATTATAGGATTGATTAAAAATTAATCGTATATATTGGTTAAGTTGGAAAATCGTTTTTTCTTATAGAACATTATTCTTCTTGATAAAAAATTCACCTTTTCCCTTCGAAATTTAACAATTTTGTAGAAAATTTGTTTTTTTCTTGTTCAATTCAATTTTTTATCACAGTTTTTATCTGGAAATTGAACTATTCCATTTTTGGTTAAATCTTTATCCTGTACTTTGTATTAGTTAAAACACCAATTATTTGATAGAAAATTAATTTATTTGTTTTCGATTATGATTTTTTTTAATTGAAATAATTTAAAAATAAAATGTTTTAAATTTAATTTAAGGTATTAAAAATTGAAAAATAAAGGATTTTACGAGATGATTCTCAATCCGTTCAAAATTCAAGAATTAATAGATATTAGTTTATAAAAGTATTTTCCATTATGACTTCAAATATTATTTCTGTCTAAAAAATTTTATTTTTAACCCACTCAATTTGAAATTTCTTAATTAAAAGAAGAAAATTTCGTTAATTATTAGAAATATTTGACCGTTCATTTAAAACAATCCATTACAAGCAACTGTTAAAAACTATACAAATTTGAACAGAATGGTTTGGAATAGAAAGCCTTGAATTGTTAAGTTTGTAATGAGCTAAGTTTTAAGTTTGAACGCTACAATTTTCATTTTTAAAATATTCAAAATTAATTTAAAATTTAAAATTATTTCAAATAATTTGAAATACGATGTAGGTTTTTGCAGATTTAAAAAATAAAAGCGTTTTGAGAATTGTAAAATATTTTGCAGTTTTTTTAATTTTAGGAAAAAAATCTAATTAACAAAATAAATTAAGTTTCAACCCAAAAGTTTACTTTTTAACAAAATAAATTAATTTTCTATCAAATAATTGGTGTTTTAACTAATACAATGTACAGGATAAAGTTTCAACCAAAAATGGTATAGTTCAATTTCCAGATAAAAAATATGCTAAAAAATTGAATTGAACAAGAAAAAAAAACTAATTTTCAACAAAATTGTTAAATTTTCAAGGGAAAAGGTGAATTTTTTACCAAGAAGTTTAATGTTCTAGAAAAAAAAACGATTTTCCAACTTAACCAATATATACGATTAATTTTTTATCAATCATATAATAGTTACATTTTCAGATAAAGATGAATAATTTTAACAGAAAAAAAATTAATTTTACAGAATGTTTTTAAATTGTCAACAAATCAGATGAAGTTGCGACCAAGAATATTAATGATCTACAAAAAAGACAAAATTTTAAACAAAATAAATGAATTTTCAATAAAATTATTTAATTTTAAAGTCAAAAAGACGAATTATCCACAAAAAGTTGAATTTTTTAAGCGAAAAAGTATGAGTTTTCAATCAAAGAGTTAAACTTTCAACCAAATAGTTACATTTTTAACCATTATTACAAAACCTTGTTAAAAAAACGTATTTTTTACAAAATATTCCAACTGTTAGTGAATTAATCGACCTTTAAAGCCAAGAAGATGTACTAAACAAGGTCAATTTTCAACACAATACATGAACTTTCAACAAAATTATTTCATTTAAAATCAAAAAGAGTATTATCTACAAAAAGCTGAATTTTTAACCCAATGTAAAGGCAAATAGTTGAATTTTCAACTATAATTATGAATCCTTAATAAGAAAGAATATTTTTTTACTAAGTAGTTCAACTTTAAGTGAATAATCGATTTTTCTGCCCAAAAATTATGATTTTAATTTTTAACCATATAGTTGCATTTACAACAAAACGACTTTGCAACCTCAAAATATTTACAGTTGATAATTCAACCGAAAATTGTAATTCTTAATAAAAAAGTATCAATTTTCCATAAAACAATTTCATGTATACAAAGAAAGACGAATTTGTAACAAAATACTTGATTTTTTATCCAAAAATGGTTCAGATTAATTGTCAGTTTCAAAAATCTATTTTCAACGAAAGAGATGAACCTTCCAATAAAAAAATAAATAAAAATTTTAACAAAGTAGTTGAACTTTTAATAGAAAAGGGGACTTTTTTACAAAATAGTTACATTTTCAACAAAATAATTAATTTTTCAATCAAGTGATTGAGTTTTTATCCAAACGAGATGAATTCCAAAATCGCCAATTTCTTTCAAATGCGGATCAAGATATAAATAAGACTATAATAATACAACATAATTATAATATTATCATTATTAATATATGTGTATATA
>NC_046663.1:116921281-116929862 GCF_010883055.1 Belonocnema kinseyi
CGATTTTAGTGCATTATAATATCGTACAAAGCTCCGGCACCTGCTTGTACATCATCATATTGCGCTTTATTTCAATATAGAGGTTTTGCGATATCATTGTGCGATATCTTTTGCTCTGTGTAGACTGCTGACTGAGATTTTGTCATTGTTAATTATTCATTTTATTAAATTAATGTAACGAACCATGAAAGCGGATTCGAAGCCAAAATGTTGGATTTTTAATTATACTGCATCAAGTTTTAACTTTAATCAAAAATGCTTGCGGTACTTGTATTCATTCTTTTGGATTTCTTAATCTTTAACTAATGTAAAAATAAATCGGATAGGAAGACTAAATAAATGAAAAAGTGAATACAATTTACAAACTTTTCACTGTCTGAAGGTTCGTTTTTCAAACTAAAATTCTTTAATCGTATGTGAATACATCAAAATTAAAATAGTAAACAATAAAATATTGAATTAACTGTCAAACTCAGAACGTAAATATTTTCAAAATTTTCATTATTCACCATTTGAATTTTAAAGTCATTATACTATTAAACAATTACATTTTTTAACATTTAACATTAAGCAACAATTTGACAATTAACATTTAAGATCAAACCTGAAGAACGTTAAATCATGGCTCCGTTGATATTACATCAACAAGAATCTTTCTCTGGATTTTGTATCTGGGATAACTTACAAGTATTTTTCAATAAAAAAATTAATTATTTGCCGGAGAAATTTTTTTCTAATTTCATAATTTTCTTCTTGAGAGGGCAGTTTTGCAATGTTAAGGGGAGGTTTTGGATAATTGAGATCGGGCCGCTGCAGAGGTTAAAAGACGCTTTCAATTCTGATGTACCCACTTTAATAACTAGTCCATATTAAATGCACTTTATCATCACTTTTAGATAAGGCGTCGTTTTTTAGTGTTAATGGATGGTTTTGTCAAATTGTTTTCGGGGGCCTTGGAGAGCCTAAAAAGAGTATTCAATTTTGATGTAATCACTTTGAAGATAAGTGCATATTATTTATTTATTTGTAGTTTTTTATGATAGGGGTTGCTTTTGAAAAATTACTCCGGGGGTCATGCATGAGCCTTAAATGAGTCCTCAATTCTGATGTACCCACTTTTATGACTAGTGCATAATTAGTGCACTTTATTATTACTTTTGGGTAAGGCACAGTTTTTTAATGTTGAGGGATGGTTTTCGAAATATAACTTTGAAGGCGAGGGAGAGCCGAAAATGCGCCTTTAATTTTGATGTACTCAGTTTTATGATTAGTGCACATTTAGTGCATTTTATCAGAACTTTTGAGTAAGGGGTAGTTTTTCATGTTAAGGGATAGTTTTGGAAATTTTATTTTGGGGGAGGGGCGTTGGAGAGCCTAAAATGAGTCTTCAATTCTGATGTACTTACTTTTAAGATTAGTGCATATTTATTTTTTAGGGTAGTTTCTTATGACAGGGGATGTTTTTGAAAAATTGCGCCGGGAGTCATGCAAGACCCATAAATGAGCCCTGAAGTCCTGTGGAAGAAAAAATTTCATATAACTAATATTTCTAGCATGGTACTGCTAGCTTTTCGTAAAGCTGGCAGTACCATGCATTTTTTTAAAATGCAGGGCCCCAAATTTGGCTTTTTGGTATTAGATGAGCGTTAAATGAGCCCTTAATTATGGCATAGATCTATCGTTCTTTAAACAAAGTGGTACTTTCAGCGTTACCCACCTCACTACTGGGCGAGGGGCTATTCACTTCGAAGTCCGCTGAAGTCAATGTAAGGTCATTTAAACAATGTTATGCGACTTCTATCGTACTTTAGTGACTTCGTTTGACTCTAGTTTTTGAATTAGTTAGTTGTTGACTTTGATGAATTCAAACAGTGACTGTCGACTTTGTTCTGACTTCGTCCTGCCTACATGACTCGATTTGACTCGGCGCGTACTGTACCAATCATCGTGACGCCCTTTTCGATCATTTTTATACCACTCGATCTCGACCTTGATGGCTTCGTACTGACTCAAGTATAGTTTTACTGACTTCATCATTGCTACAACAACTTCATCGTTACGAGATCATGCTTTTAATAGTTTTACGCGATTTCCGTAAGACTTCACAAAAAATTTTAACGTTCGAAACGTTCGACTTCAGAGTGAATAGCACCTCACTACTGGGTATATCCGAAGCGAACCGGTGCGATAGGCGCTCACGGATACGGCGCCCCATGGTTTACTGGTAAGTAGAAGGGATTATTTTCGTAGACGCATCCCCACTACTCAAATTTTGGCTTGCGGACTCTGCTACAATCGTCCGTTCGATGGTAGATAACCTAATTGATTGCGACACTGCGTGAATATGACTTTTAGTAGCTGTTTTAAATTTTCTTATCTGTTAATCAAGATTTAAGAATTTTCGGCACGATCAGTTTTGTTAATCAACATTTCCAAGTAAGTAATTTTATTTCATCACCAAACGTATACCTAAATGCTTGTAAGCATGATTGATACAAGAGAAAACTTTAATTGTTAATGGTGTACAATCTTAAGAAATAATTATGTTCTTAACGTTTAGCTACCACACTATATTTTTTCAACTTTTTCACATTTTCAAAGAGTTAAGAAAGATTTAATCACAGGCGAAAAATTTGAAAAAAGTTAGGTACCTTTTCAATGATTTTGAAATATTTGAGGATATTAAATTTTGTTAAGATTGATTTATTATTTTTTTATTTTACAGGTTTAAACCATTTTCAGGTAAACTGAATTGAAAGGAGGTTGCGAGAATCAGACGAAACTGTTAATATTCCTTGGAAGACTGCAAATTGTTTTTTATTATGAATAATTAATTTTAAGAGAATATTGACAAAGATTTAAAAACATTTCAAGTTTGTTGAAATGTAGATTCTTGATAGCTTTGTGAATATATGTATTCAGAAGCTTTTAAGAATTTTGAAAGGTTTCAAAATCAAAATATGTTCTTGAGAGTCATAAGAAAATTGCAAATGACTTGAAATAAAAGCATTCTAAGATAAGATCAGAAAAGATTTCTACAATTTTTTAATTATTTCCTAAACTTTTGGAAAAGAAAGTAAAATATTTCAAAGCAAAATTTTACAATTGTGCAATATTACAAAATTATAGAAAAAATCGAGAACGTCTAAGAGATACCTAAAAGTTTTTTAAGGATTCAAAAATAATCAACACTTTTCAGGATTTCAAAAAATGAAAAAAGGTTCATTTAAAAAGCCAAAAGTTTTTTAAGAATCTGAAAAGATTTTATTAGAATAAAAAAATTTCAATAGATTCCTCGGCAAAATTAAAATAATCAAATAACTCTCTCGGTTCCCGTTCTGCCACCCCCCCCCCCCTTCAACCCTCCCTTATTAACTCAAGTTTGGTGAGATGGACATTAAAACTACAATCTCAACCATATGACGAATTTATACTTAATTTGGACATGATTTCGACTCGCAAAATAAACTTATAACATAAAGGTGGTGGTTGGGCCTATAATATAAACAATGAATAATACAAACAATGAAATAGCCTGGGAAATAACTAAAACTTGAGGCATGCACATGGTAAATGTAAAGATCAAGGTTCAGGCGACGAAAGAAGACTGGGTGTTTGGAATGCTAGGGTAATGAATAATCTTAAGGTAAAAGAATTACGAGAAAGAGCGAAGCAGCATCGCATAGATCATGATTTCGTATCTCCAGGGCGATGATGCCACAGTGGACTGCTTGGGGGAAGGGAAGTGGCTAGAGCGCAGAAGGCTAGGAGTTGGATTTCGCTCCTTCTTTTAACGTACGAATCACAGTGTTGTATCCGATTCTCACTATCGATATTGAAAATCAATACTTAAATCCGGGAATGGAAATTTTTCACTCAAAAATATGGAACAGAATCTGATGTGTGACGTCACAGTATCAAGTGAGGGTCAGCGTTTTCGAAGCTTTTCGGAAATAATATAATTCATATGTCAGCTTGTCACCTTGAAAGACTTATTTCACACCATACGTTAATCAATTCCCTCTGGCTCGCTAAAACAAATAAGAGAACGCGTTGACGGACATACAATTATAGGGGAAATTTCAGCTATGTAGGTCTAACTTATAGTCTAACTTATGCAGGTTTAACTTATTAGGCTTTTAAGAAGGCGTTGATGGGCATACGATTGCACCACCCGTCCTACATAATTTCTTTGATATTTTCAATAAGAAATTCCTTAAAGGTTCTCTTTTGACATTTACCGACAGGAAGTTTACAAATTCATTGTTTATAAATTCCATAAGTATGTACCATAATTTATATTAAATGCGTATCCACATGAGTGTCATATGTCATACAAATAATCTTAACGCATTATATTAATAGCATTCCTTGGTGCTATATACAAGATGTTTACTTTTTATTTTATCATTGACTGGTAGGCAACCACCCAGTGCGTTTCAAGTGTAAAAAGAAACTAAGATCTGTTTAAAAGTACAATCCTTTTCTGTGATTCTATCAGTTGATTAAAAACTCACATAAGTTTGAATAACTTTAAATCTGAGAGTGTATTTTGTGTGTTGATTCAATTTTAATTTTAAAATGGATTTTGAAAAATATAAAAAAAGTTCTGCAAATCATGAAGACACGTATAAACTTATACCTAAAAAGCAGCCTCCAACTGCTTAAGAAATTAGATGGTGGATGAGGAAAGGAACTAAAAACATCAGACTATTAAACAAAATGCTGAGGAAGATAAAACCTATATCCATGGGATAACAACATGCGATTCTGTCATTGATCGCTAATTTGAAGACAGCAAGCAGAAAATTCAAGAAGTTGCTGAAAACAGGAGCTGGAATGAGTGAATCTTCGATCAAACTACAAGAGAGAGTGGTCTGGGATGCGGCGGAAAGTTCTTTTCAAACGAGGATAAGAGCTGGGGTAATATCGAATTTAATTTATAAAGTTTTAAATACATTTTTAGATGACTGCAAACGCATGTTCATTCCGAGAATTATGAACACATTAAATAGTTTGGGTAATATTAAGGTTTGTGTTGAATTTACTGGGGTTTTTAAGAAAATAATGTGTGATGAAGAAAAAATACAGCAAAAAATGTTTGTTCTAAAAATGACGCTATAGGTTCAAGTTTAAATTGAGAAGCTAAAACAACAGATTCGGGTTTGAGTTTCATGGAAGTTGTAAACTTAAGGGTTAATATTAATAGATACGCACTATTTCAGGCTGGGTCTTCAAATTTGATTGAATTACCTGATTTTATACAAAAAAAAGCTGAGATCAATATTAAAAATAAAGATTCATATTGTTTTCCATGGTCAGTAATGGCAGCTCTATATCCTGCTAAAACTCATTCTGATGGAAGTATTTCTTACCCTAAGCTTGATGGTTCAGAACTCAAATATAATAATATCAAGTTTCCAATTACTCTTGACGATATTCCGAAATTTGAAAAAATGAATGGGTTAAGTATAAATCTATATGGATTAGATTTGACGACTATCTAGACAAGTGCAACCACAAATAGCAAAAGATAATGTGTGCACTTACTTGTGTCACAGATTTGTATTTCACTTTAAATTTGAGAAATCTTTTGAAAACCATGAAATTACTTGTGATAACCTGAATGATAATTACACACTTATACTTCCCACAGAAGAGGATAACATTAAAAATTTTTTAAATTATGAATATAAAGAGAGGGTTCAATATGCAGTATATGCTGATATAGAGTGTTTTTAGAGCCAGTTGCCAATAATAAAGGAAATTCTTATCAGAAACATATACCTACAAGCGCTGCTTATTATACAAAATGTAGTTTCGATGATTTACCATCTGAGCCTCAAGTTTATTGTGAAAAAGACTGCATCACGCGGTTTGTCAATGAGTTGGAAAAGTTAGCAGAGAAAGTAGATTCTTATTTTTAAAATCCAGTACAAATGGAACACTTAACATTAAGTTAGTGCATGATTTTCAAAACGCAAAATTCGTTCATGTTTGTAAACAAGATTTTAACAAAAATTATGTTAAACATCGTGATCACGACCATTTCGCAGGTAAATTTCGTGTCCCTGCCCATGACAGGTGTAACGAAAATTACCAAGTCTCACATATAATTCCCATAGTTTTTCATAATTTATCTGGCTACGACTCTCACTGTTTTATTTAAAAAATTGGCAACTAGCTTTCAAGGTGGTATCTCATTATTAACTATTAATAAAGAAAAATATATATGCTTTACAAAAAGGGTCCAAAATACAAAAGTTAAACTGAGATTTATTGATTATTTTAGATATATGTCAAGTAGCCTCTCCAAATTAGTTTCAAATCTTAGACATGATGAAAAATTAATAACAACAAAATATTCAAAAAATGTTGCAGAATTTAAATCATTAACAAGAAGGGGCGTATTTCCATATGATTATGTTGATAAATGGAAAAAATTAGATGAAAATTGTTTTGCAGCAAAGGTGAAATTTTCTTCTAAATTAAAGAATGAGGGTATTTTAGATGAAGATTATTATCATGCCTGCAAGGTTTGGGAAAAATTTAATTTAAAAACGTTAGGTAAATATTCTGATTTATATTAAAAAATTATGTTTTTTTTCTGGGCAGACATTTTTGAAAGTTTTAAATGTCATTGTATTAAAACTTATAATTCAGATCCATTGCATTGCTATACAGCACCTGGCATTGTCTTTGATTCTACGTTAAAGTATACTGGGATTGAACTCGATCTATGAACATATGTAGAAATGTTATTACTTATTGAAAGTTACATCAGAGGTGGTGCGTCTCAATGTTCCGAGAGATATGCGAAAGCAAATAATAGATTCATAGGGTTAAATTTTAATCCACTGGAACCAGAATCTTACATCACTTACTTTGATATTAAGAATCAATACGGCAAAGCTATAAGTCAATGTTTACCTATAGTGATTTCAATTCGTTTTTCAATTCTGAAAACGAACCAAATTTTTTCAACATTCCCGATAATTCAGAAATAGGTTATATTCTTGAAGTAGAGGTTGCTCATCAATCTCTCTTAAAATCACCGCAAGTGAAAATCCTCACAAAGTCGTTATGTAAGGTTCCTCACTTGGGTCCATTAGTGTCCAAGGTATTTTGTTTCAAGAGTCATTGACTCTACTGACGCTCTTTTTATTAACAATTTGCCGTCATACTTTTCTGTCTTGGCATAGTCGTTCATTTGGAATTCTCTCAATATGTGCAAATCATTTTAACCGATTTCTTTCCCATGTATCTACTAGCGTCTCTTCTGCACCACATTCTTTGAGAATTATCTCGTTACTCACATTGTCCATCAGCTTTTTCCCGCATATTATGCGCAAGAATCTCATGTCACTTCCATTAATTTTACTCTGATCTTTTTCTTGATAGGTCCATGTGTCGATATTGTATAGTACAGTCGGCAAAAATATAGAAATATGTATTGCCATTTTAGCTTTATTTGATATATTTTCAATTCTGATAAGGGGCTCTGCTCTACCAATAACCATCACACCTTCGTTTATGCTTCCATCTAATTCCTCATCTATCTTCCCGTCCCTAGTAAATAAGCTACGATGGTATACGAACGTATCAACTTGTTCAATTCTTTCATCATTTAATACAATATTGTATAGCTTTTTATTACATTTTTCTTCGAACATCATAGCTTTTGTTTTATTTGCATTAATTTTGAGGCCCATGTTCTTCATGCTTGCATTCAGTTTATTTAACAATCTTTGCAAGTCTTCGATTGACTCTGCCATAACAACCTTATCATCTTATCATCTACACCTTCTTCGTCGAAAAGAGCCATTCTTAAACAATTGCCCATGAATAAGATAAATAACTATGTAGACATAATGCATCCTTGTCTAACTCCTCGAATAATACCGAAACAGTCACTCAATTTCCCATTCACACTTACATTCGCTTTGTTACCCGTACATATTGTTTATATATCTTGTAGTATTCATCCATTTGCTCTATGCACTTTCAGTACTTTCCAATGTTTACTTCTATCTACCTTGCCAAAAACTTTTTCTAAGACAACAAATGCATAGAAAACTTTTTTCCTACTCTCAAACTTTTTCCTGTGATTTGCCTTAAGCTAAATATTTGATCCGTACATGATCTTTCTGATATAAACTCGCTTTGGACTTCCCAAACCTTTTCTTCTGTTATTTCCATTACCCCAGGAATAAGTTTCTTTTAAAGTACTGCGTTTTTTATCCTACTGCAAACTTCGGCGTCAAGTACCTGAAGCCATGAACCCTTTTTTTCTGCGTCTTCTTACTCTTTTTTTCGAACGCTTTATTTTCTTTTCCTATTGCGTTCAGAATTCAATGTCAGAAATTCAATATTAAGAAAAAGAGAATTAAAAAAATGTTTAATAACGAAATTATATTTACTCTTAATGAATTAAAATTGAATTAAAATTAATTTGAAAGAAAATCAGAAATAAAAAAAATTAATAACGGAATTATATTTACTTTTAATTTTCGAGTTGATTTGTGAATGAAATATAAATTATTTATTTTATTTAGATAATAAAATAATATACGAGCCATGA
>NC_046663.1:116929962-116932204 GCF_010883055.1 Belonocnema kinseyi
TGTCAACAATATGCTAGAACACTTGCGGGAAAAATGCAGAAGGCGGTTGTCCTTGGGTCGCTCCGTGTTCTCAGGGTGCACGAGGCTTTTGCTGGATCGTCGAATTTTACCGTGATTTCGCTGGAAGCGAGTGCAATTTTTCAGATTAGCACCCGCTCCCGGCGAAATCCTGCGGTTGTTCTTATGACAAATTTTTAATTATATATATATATTGAAAATTTGTCTTTCTGATTTCAAAATTCACCAATCGTAATGAAATTTTCATTTTTCTTAGACAAAAATACAATTGTTTGTTTGAAAATTAAAAAATCTTGCTAAAATGTCATGCTTTTTGGCTAAAAATTCGACTCTGTAGCAAAAATTTAACTTATTGTTTACGATTCTTATTTGGATATTGGAGAATGAATTGGAATCTTCTTCGGATAGAAATTTTACATTTTTGTTAGTGTTTTTTTTTAATTCATCTGTTTTAGAAGAAATTTCATCTTTCTTAAATGGAAATGCAACTTTTAGGTTGAAAATTTGACAATTTTGTTGAAAAATTATTCTTTTTGGTTGAAAATTCTGATGTTCTGTTGAAAATTAAAATATTTCGTAGAAAATTTAATTTTTGTTTTCATTTAATATTTTGGGGTTAAAAAAAACTGAAATTTTTTTCTGGTTGAAAATTTAAATTAAATTTTTTTATACTAAAAATTTATCTGCTTTAAGAGAAATTTTATCTTGTTTTGATAAAAATGAAACCGTATAATTGAAAATTCTGCTGCTTCGTTAAAAATTGAACTATTTCATACTTTTTGTTTAAAGTTTATATTTTCATGTTGAAAAGTCTCGTTTAAAAAAATACATCTGTTTTTGTACACATTTTTATCTTTTTTAGATAAATATTCAACTAAATGGTTGAGAATTTAACTTATTTTTTGATAAATATTTTTGGCTGAAAATATTTGTCGTTTTTGTTTAAAAATTCAAATTTTTTCGTAGAAAATTATTTTTCGTTACAGAATTTACACTTTGACCTTGAAAAGTAAACTGGATTTTGTAAAATGAAAAATAAACTATTTTAAAACTTGATTTTTTTTTAAAATAAAAACTCATCTATTTTAAGAGAAATTTAATAACTTTTAATAAAAAATGCAACTATTTGGTCCAAATAGTTGCTCAAACAAACAGTTGCATTTTTTATTAAAAAATATTAAATTTCTCTTAAAATAGATGAGTTTTTATTTGAAAAAAGACATGTTTTAAAATAGTTCATTTTTCATTTTAAAAAATCCAGTTTACTTTTTAAGGTTAAAATATGAATTTTGTAACAAAAAACAATTTTTTCAAAAGTTATCCTTTACTTAAAAATTCGTCTTTTTGTATTGAAAATTCAATTTTTGTCGTAGAAATTGATTTTATGTTAAAAATTTCAATATTTAACAATTCAGATATTTAATATATATTCCATTACTTATGGATCTTGATTTAAAAATTAATGTGTTTTATAGTAGAAGTTCCATTTTTTTAAATTGAAAAGTAAAAGTTCAACTACATTGTTTAAAATTCATTTTTTTAGTGAAGCCAAGCATATCAATTTAGCAGAACAATTGTAGAAAATTCGTAATTTTGGTTGACATTTAAAAAAAAATGTGGTCTTTTTTTATTGAAATATAAAGTATGTTACTTTTTAGTTGGGGGTTTATCTTTTTAGATTGGAAATTTAACTTTTAATTGGAAAAGCCTTTTTTTGTTTCAAATTAATTTTTTAATTGAAAATGTAATTAGTTTTACGTTTCTTCAAGATTGACCATTTTTATTTAAAAATTGTCCTTTTTTGGTAAAAAAAAAACATTTTCTTGGTTTGAAATTTCATGTTTTTTCAGTAAAAATGTATCATTTTCGTAAAAAATTAAGTTTGGATGAATTCATATACACTTATACATATATATTTTTAAATCAAATTTTTGTAGGGGAAATTCGTCTTTTGGCTTAAAGGTTTAACAACTTAGAAGAACTTTTATTTCTGCCATGAGTGAAAAATCTTTATTTGTTGAAAATTCGACATTTGAATTTCTTTTATAAATTTATTCTTTTTAAACTATTTTAAACTAGTAGGTTAAAAAATATTTATTTTGGTGAAAATAAATGCCTACAATACTCTTTAGTACATTTCTTATAGAGAAAGACACACCTGTGAGTTGTATGTGAATCTCAATTCGCTGCTGTAAAAAATAAATTTGAAGAAAACATGGAGATA
>NC_046663.1:116932304-116935350 GCF_010883055.1 Belonocnema kinseyi
TTTGTCTAACCCAAATTCCATTCCAATTTCCTTAGTATATCGTTCGACAATCCCCAGAGCTAGATGCAGTTGCTCTCTGTTTTTAGCATCGATCTTAAGATCATCCATGTAAAATACATGAGTGACCTTGTACTTTCGATCTGCAGGTTTGTCGCACATGTACCCGTCGGAATGGCGCAGTGCTAGTGATAGTGGCAATAATGTAAGGCAAAAGAGGAGTGGACTCATGGTGTCGCCCTGAAAGACACCTCTCTGAAACGAGACCTTGTTAGTTGTCACACGATTTTTGCCAGATGAGATAGTAAATCTGGTTTTCCAAAGCGGTATCAATCTCTCTATGCACCCAACTATTTGCGGATGAACCTTTAAGATTTCCAAGAGACAGATGATAAGTCTATGGGATGTAGAATCGAAAGCTTTCCGATAATCAATCCAGGCCATCGATAGGTCACGCTGGTAGAATGCTGCATCTTTGCAGACACATCTATCGATGAGCAGGTTCTCCCGACATCCGGCTACGCCTTTCTTTGAGCCTCGTTGTTCATACATTTCTTGCCACACAGGTTCAATTGCCCGAACAATCCTATCATTTAGGACAGGTGTGAATATCTTATAAAGCGTGTTTAGACAAGTTATTGGCCTCTAGTTCTTCGGGTCAGCTAAGTTGCCTATTTTCAGCAGGAGTATTTTGCGCCCTTCCACCAACCACTCTGGAATCGGCTCTTCTGACTTCAAATATGAGGTGAAAATACGGGCCAAATGCTGATGGGTTGAAGAAAACTTCTTCCACCAGAAGGTTTTG
Source organism: Belonocnema kinseyi (assembly GCF_010883055.1). Classification (NCBI taxonomy): domain Eukaryota; kingdom Metazoa; phylum Arthropoda; class Insecta; order Hymenoptera; family Cynipidae; genus Belonocnema; species Belonocnema kinseyi. The sequence continues at coordinate 116,933,107 of NC_046663.1, forward strand.
ATACAATCTGGTCGCGGTGCGGAATAGTTCTTCATCCCTCTTAATACTTTTTTCACCTCCTCGGTAGTGATGGGTGGGCATTCTTTATCAGGTGTTATGAGGGCAACACATAACTCCTTGAAGCTATTTATATTTTCTGAGTCTTCATCCAGTCAATACTGAACTTCGTAGACTTCTCTCCAAAATTCTTCGACCTCCTCTTGTTTGGGTGGGTGTTCGACAGTAACTGGAGGGTCTTGGAAGAGTCGAGATCGGTCAGAGAGAAACTGTTGATTTTCTCTGACCCATCTCTCCCTCCGCTCTAGACTTCTCTTAGCGTCAGATAGTATACCTATTCTCTCAACAATATGCTGCCTGATGGTCAGCAGCTTTGACTTATTAAGTGTGTGATAACGGGCCCGGAGTTCGCGCGCGAACTTTCGAACCTTGGCGGTAAGATTCCTGCCAGATGTGATGTAGTCAATCACACATTGAATGCGGGACGCGTACTGTCTTGCCCAGCCAATCTTTATGGCAAGTTGATGCATTCGTCTTTTGGTCTTATGATCAGCCGTTGGTTTTGTTTTACGGTTCGCATCGGCCAAAGCTCTCGCTGCATTATACACGCAATAATTGATAGCCCAGAGGTCGGATTCACCGGAAAAATGTCCACGAAGCTCGTCATCCATTTCAGCCAGATCTTTAGGCTCGAGAAAGTGTTGATGAAGAATGTGATGAGAAGGTTTTGATGTTTCTCCGGGTCGTAAAGCATCGCTCTTCATCTATTGGATGCCTCCCCGCGGTTGGTCGTAATGTCGCCTCTCTTTCTTCGTTGTCAGCTTGTTCTAGCTGTGGTAGACTAGGCGTTCCGTTTACATAGCCCCTTTTACGGAGTAGTTCAGCATGGTTTCGCAGACGATGCTGCGAAAAGTGCGATAGCTCCGGGTGTTTCTCGCACCACAGAGCATGCAGCTGTGCCATGTAACCCCGTTCACGGGCCACACTCGCATCGTAGCAGTCTAGGGAGTCGTGATTCAGTCGCTCCGTCCACCCAAAGGTCACGAGATCCCGCCGATGCATCGCATTGAATCCATTTTCATTGGCTCCGCCAGCTCTAGATTGGTCGGCATTGTTGGCCGACCCATTGTCGGAAGCCTTGCGCGTTCTGTTGTTTTGAACCGCACTTACTACAACTATGTTTGATGTGGTCATTGTTGTTCCCACGAGAAGCTAGGGAAGGGGGTTCGTCCATCCTTGTAGAGCCCCGCAAGCAAGGATAAGGCTGCTTACTCTGAGAGGTCGCCCGGTATCCCAGAGTCACCGTTCTAGACACCTCACCTAGGTGCCATTCAGCTTTCGGGATGGTTTTCACACCTCCGCTTGGGGGTTAGTTTTTTCGGGACAGCCCCTGGACAATTGTCCGCGACTGCCTATTTATTTTTGTAACCAGATTCAGCAGAAACCCTTGGTACAGGGACCCTCTACCCGGAACCTTATCTATATACTAAAAAATATGAACTTTGAAATAAAAAAGACAAATTTTCAGAAAAAATAGTGTTTATCCAAAAAAGAACTCAGTCGACTTATCAGCAAGAAAATATGAATTTTAAGCAAAAGGTTAATGTTCTACGAAAAGAGTTCAATTTTTAAAACCAATAAGATGTATTTTTTACAATAAAATTGCATTTGCAACCCCAAAGGATGATCTTTTGAGCAAATTCTTAAATTTTCAACCAAATAATAAAATTTATAACTAAAACTATGATTTTTTTCAGTAAAAAGTTTGTGTAAATTTGCAAGAGTTACGTGCATTATTGAAGGACCCCATCCCTAACCGTTGTCAGTGTTAATGTCCTGTGGTGTCAGGATTGAACCAAAATGTACCGCTAATCAAGTTCATAAGATTTTCACTATTTATCCCAAAAAGCATTTTTTGCATAAAATCAAATTTCATTTCATTACAAAAGGAGAAATTAAACGAATAGTTTCCATGTAAAATAAAGTTAAATATTACAAAATTATTATGAAATCAATTTAAATGAAACCTAAAATTCCCAATCCTGATATTGCTATTTGTCTAAGCGTCTTAATTCAAAGAGAATTAGAAGAAAATTGAGAAACTTAAGAAATACTAAAACTCGAAAATCCAAGGGTACCGAGAATATGAATGCAATATATATATATATAAAAACTCATATATTTTAAGAGAAATTTAATATTTTTTAATAAAAAATGCAACTGTTTGTTTGAGCAACTATTTGGACC
>NC_046663.1:116935450-116955614 GCF_010883055.1 Belonocnema kinseyi
ATAGTCGGAGGAAACAGTAGAAAGGCCTACCGGTGTGCTGCCGGAGTTTGCAGGAGATATTCGGCAAATTGCGGTAGTGAATACTGCAACTTTGGCGGGCAGAAAAGTACCGGCCGGAGCTTGCAGTAGGTCCTGCGAACCTCCTGCGGGCAGTAGGTACTGTTTCGCCGGAGTGTGCAGGAGGCCGGAGGGCAGTAAGCAGTAGGTATGTTACTGCTCGTCCCATCTCTAATAATAACACACAAAAAGCAAAATTTTAAGCGAAATAACGTACGATATGAAAAAGGTCAAGAGAATAAAAATGTTTTGTTTTTTTTAATGCCGAACAAGATTATCATAAGAACTTTTTGAATTTTCGTAAAAAATCGAAAATTGAAGGTTTGATAGCATAAAAAAATAATGGAAAATCAAGAATTGCATTTTGCGGTTCAATTGTGCAAAATAGTTGAAAAGGTGTTAATAAAAAAATTGTGCATTTTAAAAAGATCTACACATTTGTTACAAATCACATTTTGATAGCAAGCGTATTTTGTGTTTTAATCGTGAAAGCCTATATTAACAATAAAACATCAGCCCGCTGCGTGAGCAAATTTTCATCACAACTTTTTTGTTTAAATTTATTTTTCATCTCATGTGTGAGTTTTCAAAAAATTTACTTTTTTTTGTTTTTTTAAAGCTTTTTTCGCGATTGAAACAAAAAACAGAACTATTAGAACATTATTCATGGCAAATTAATTAATTTTCACATTCTCATCAGAAAAGGTATTAGATTTATGTACAATTTGATCCCCCCCACTAATTTTTGTCAAGAGTCCTCGTTTTGAGACCCCCAGAATCTAAAAAAAAGGTTTTTACGAATACGTCTATCTGTATGTATGTACAGGGTTCGTTATAAAAGTAATGCGCATGGATATTTTTTGACGCGACTATACCACGCAGCGACCTCAGCCAGGCGGCAAAATGTGGAGGGAGGTCTTACCGACACAGTGTGCTTGGCGGCAGTTGGCTCCAAGCTCTGGGAGCGAGTGGAAGTGACTTCGCGCAAAAGGTGTTTTCGAAACGTGTAACACGGCGTCATGGAAGGTTCGATCGAGCAGCGGTAAGCGATCAAGTTTTGTGTGCGATTGTGCAAGAATGCAACCGAAACCTACGGTATACTTCGAGAAGCCTTCAAAGATGACTGTATATCAAGATCGCAGTCAGGTCGCTGGCATAAGGCATTTTTAGAGGATCGAACCGAGGTCGCCGACGAACAACGCTCCGGACGACCAGCAACCGCGTGAACCGACGCTAACGTGGAGCGTGTGCAGAAACTTTTGGACACCGATCGTCGATTAGGTATCAGACAGATCGCAGACACCCTAGACATTAGTACATTTTCAGTGCACGGGATAATAACGCAATATTTGGCGATGAGAAAGATGTGCGCAAAGCTGGTACCAAAAGTGCTCACTCAAGAACAAAAGGACCTCCGAGTTTTGCGCTGTCAAGAATTGTTGGAATTGATAGAAAGTGACCTACAGCCCGGACCTGGCTCCGTGTGACTTTTTCTTATTACCCCGCTTGGAGCAAAACCTTAAAAGCCACCGTTGGGGGACTTTGGACAACGTCAAAGCCCATGTTACATCATTTTTGAAGGCCATTCCGGCCGAGGAGTTTTCGGCCGCTTTCGAGGCATGGAAATCACGCCTACACAAGTGCATCTCGTCCAAGGGAGACTACTTTGAAGATTTTTGAAGCTTTTGTACCAGTGAGATAAATAAATTGTTTTTCCGGAACCCATGCGCATTACTTTTATATCGAACCCTGTGTGTATGTGTGTGTATGTATGTATGCATTTATGTATGTATATGTATATATATATATGTATGTATGTGTGCATGAATGTATGTATGTGTGTATGCATGTATGTATGTATGTCAGGCTATGGGCACAATAACTTTTGAAAAAATTAATCTATTCGATTGGCCTTTAACACACTCCCTAAGTGGCAGAAACTAAAGTTCAAGTTCGTTATTTAGCTATTTTTGATGAAAATTAAAAAAGTTAAAGCATTTTCAAAATGTTTGAGGATATTTTTTTTCAAATTTTAAAATTTTTCTGTACACATGTTTATAGCACAGCAATTCGAATTTCAACACTGTTGTTAAAAGTTGAGGAGGCATGTGGCTAAATCCCAATAAACGGGCAATCGAGTCTGATTTTTCAAAATTTATACTTTGATTGCAATATATTCCACTCCGCAATATACTATTATTAGGCTTAATATGAATTTCAATACCCTTTTTAACAAAACAATTTGTAGATAGCGCTGATATCACCCATTTCATAACTTTCTGTAGGTATTTCAATTCTTTCTTTACCCATGTAGAATTTATTCTGACCAATATCTACACTGGGAATTGAGTTAAAGGTTAGAAATTCAACGAGACCAAGAGCGTAACTTTTGTATGGAGACAACTCAATTGGAGGAAAATACTAATTTTCTAGGATCAAAGAAGTTCCCGATAATCTCAGCGTCAATGAATCGTCCATGATGACGGCTAGTCTTTGACTGACTTAAAATCATTAGTCTCTACATTTATATAGATTAAACGTACTTTGCGATTTTAATTGATCACATAAAAATTTGAGAAATAAATGTCCACACACAAATATCTCATAATTTTTATACCTTTTATGGTTATATTTTCCAGACAACAATGCGTGGTGCAGCACGCAGGTCGCACGGCGTGAAAGCGCGATGTGTCGGCGGGAGTACCAAAACACTGCCCGCCTGACTTTCAGATCGTACATAAATCCCCACTCTGTCCGCATACAGTGTGCGCGATGTACCACATATCATGTGGCAACTATCGCGACAAGATTTCGGAGTAACGTCCGGATTTTTAAATAAACTATAACTTTCATTTATAACTTCAGTTATAATTCTGCAAGAGGAAAGTAAACCTTCAACGCTATGCATCATGTTAAAATATATTCTTGTATATAAAAAACAGTATGATCAATATATTTAAACTTTTTTCAAAATATGTAATATAAAAAACTTAAAAAATCCATACAAGAAATATAAAAATCGATTACAAGAGATAGTCTTTATTTATTACGTGCATAAATGATTAAAATGTAGAAACCTAAGCTTAAAAGTTTTCTTTTAAAGATTATATAACTTATTCAAGTTGTTTTGATGCAGTATCAAGAAGTCGAAATTTTGAGGTATCATTTTTTATTTCTTTTATATTATCTAAAGAGAAATATTGCCTTAAAAATATCTTCTATAACTTACTTTACAAATTTTCCGTTTAAGATATCGCACAAGCATTTAGGTTGTGCGTGCGCATGGTTTCTCAAATGAGAGGGTCACTGCAAGCAGCTTGCTGCAAGTCCTGTGAGTGCTTTGAGTGTTATATCGCGGGTTATTGTTAACGCTTCCATTAAAGCAATTTGGCATCATCTAGAAAAAGCGGGCCTGTAGTAAGTATGTAATTAGATGCAATATTTATATCTATGTATCGCTAACACGCCATGCGGCACATATGCGACGCATGCGTACGGACACGCTATGCGCCGCGTATGCGACTCAATTGTTAACACATCTGTCGCTATCCTTGCCCTCACGAGTTGCGGATTGATCTGCACGTCACGCCCGCATCATACGGGCTCAATGCGGACATTTTGCTGCATAGGTTTACGCTACCAATACCTAGATACTTAAAGAGATCCGAAGGTAGCCTGAGGTTACCAAAGCCATAAAAATAAAGTATTTTATTGTGAAACATTTTATACGCAACCCAATGAAATCCTAAATGGTTTTCATCACCAAAGTTCACAATATCACTTGCATATTTACTTTGCAGTTACTTTTACAGTTTCCAGTAATGACCTTTCCCCACAGAAATGGCTTCCATTGCTTTCTTATGTCGTTTTCTTTCTTCAAGCTGTCGTTTTGTATCATTTGAATCATTAGCAGCTTTAGCTATTCACGCAGTTCCACCAGCTAGCGCACTAATAGCACTTAGATCGGCAAAGATGGCTATCAGAAAGGGTAGAAACCACCCAATTTTATGTGGTACTGGTAAAATTCGAGGTTTATGTACATTTATTTTTCCACTAGTCTTTTTTACAGCTGCACTTGCACCTCTGAGAGCAGATTTAATGACAGTTTGAGCATCATTACTTCGTATAATTGCTTTTTCAGCTGCTTAGATTTTTTCATCGTGGTACTGGTCATTTTATTTCTAAGACTTATACCGAATTTTGATTTAATTTTCATTGCATTAGTTATTCCCCAGACAGCTGCCTTTTCACGCAAGCCTGCGTCCTGAACAAAGACACATTTCCAGGTTTTTTCAGCTAGTACACTATCAGCAGAGTTTCTAGCCTCTATATTTTCTCTATTTTCTGAGTAGGCTATATCGTGCTTCTTACAAGCAGCCTCAAGAGAATTAATTCTAAAATCACTTCAAGCAATTCGTTTTGCCAATTTCGTGCCTGGTCCACAGTACTGGCATCCAGGAATATGTTACTCTGCAGGAAAATTATTAATGATTTTATTTAGCAGACCTCTGCCACGTCTTGCCTCTTTCGAGGATCGCTTACGTCTGGCTGTAGGTTTGTCTCCGTGAATGCTTGAGAGATACTCTCATACTAAAGATTGAACCCACATAAACCTGACATTTATAGTTTTCCCCTTAGTCATAGTCAAGATGCAGATTGAAGTACAATCTATAAGCTCGGTATCGATAATTTCGATTCGCTAGTCCAAAATGAGAAAAAAGAAAAACGGCATGGACATTTGTTACAAAACAGTGTACGAGCAATATTTTGTGGTCCTTCCAACCGTGGAAAGACAAATGCTTTGTTGGCTCTATTAATATACCTAAATGGATTGAGTTTTGAAAATGTTTATCTTTACTCTAAATCTTTAAATCAACCAAAATACAAATTTTTTCAAAAGTTCTTTACTTGGTAGCTTGGGTTCAGTACTATCGTTGCAATGAGCATTGTGGTGTTGTAATACAAAGTAAAGCTAACTCAAATTCAGTGTTTTCATTTCATGATGTAGCCTGTGAAAAGAAAAATAATGTGAAAGCTTTTTTTCAATGGGTAGGCACAAGGACGTTGACTGTTTTTATTTCAGCCAGACGTATACTTGTATTCAGAAACATCTTATACGTGATAATGTTAATTAGCTTGTATTCTTTAAACAAAATGAAATAAATCTAAAGCATATATATGATGATCATGTGAATAGCGAAATGCCTCATTTACAATTTAAAGAGATGTGTTTAACTTGCCGTAAACTGCCCGGTTTTCACATTGGTCATTGCGCGTCCGTTAGGAGCCCTGACACTGCGAGCAGAGTGGTCACATGTTCTCCGAAGACGATCAGTAGCGTAACTAGAGACATAGTTTACGCCACTCTGCTCGCAGTATCAGGGCCGTCAACCGACGCACAATAACCAATGTCAAAACCGGGCAGTTCGCGATGTTCTGCCGGATGTTATCCCCGAGATTTTGTCCTGCCTCTTCGAATATATGTTTTGAATAATGAGCAGAGTGTTATATAAAAAATTTGGGTTTTAGAAAATAACTCTAAAATGACATATTCTTTTATACATTTAGATCGTTATGCCCCCCCCCCTTCCGCACCGGCCTATTGTTCTGCAAATTGCACGGAACATCGTCTAATTGTCATGACATTCAACACAGAAAGATTAAGCCGTTGCCCTATGACTTATTTTAATAATTTTTTTTACAACTTCGAATGAGTAATTAAACACCTTTTTCCCGGGACTACCCCTGGAGAAGCCACATTTGGTGATCAGTATATTCTCAACAATCAGGAAAATAGTGAGAGAATCGTTACCTAATAACTCGCGAACAACGTCCTCGGCTCTTAGACTATTGGGTGCCCATTCGGTTCCTTTTAAAAAAACTCGAAAAAACAGCAAAATCAACTTTAAAATGGTTGAAATTCGGATTCTACGTTAAAATTCCCTATAGAAGGTCACGGAATAATCGAAATAGTTTTTTTTGCAACGGTAGAAAGTTAAAAAAAATATCCGAATTGCAGCAATTAGAAAGTTTATTTTGCTGTTTTCTCGAGTTCTTTAAAAAGGAACCGAATGGGGTATTTACGGGTACTTTGTAGAAGCTCCACTCGGTTCCTTCGGTCCGCCAGGGATGATAAGAAAAGATTTGTTGTAATTGATAAGGATAGAGATCTGAATCAAGGTATATATAGAAAAGGTTTTGACTGTTTTGTTAATCTGAAAAAGCAATAAATATGTATGTAATGACTACATAGAGACTGTTGTACTTTGAACACTTCAGAATTTAAAGAAAAGTGCAAATCCATTGAACGTCACAGAAGTATTTTTAGCAAATTGTTGTAACTACCGTTAGGATTGGTAGTTACTTGCCTTCAATTCACTCCATGCAGACACTTTGTTGGCCTCTGTTTTTCATATTTATTTAAGAAAAATTGTTCAGATAGGTACATATACTTGTAGATGAAAAGTCAATAGATGCTTATGACGTTGTAAATTTGTGAAATAATCATTACGAGCCACGAAATTAGTCTTCAAAAGTAGGGTAACTTTGACTGAGCTTATTGTTAATTTAAGAAATGTTTAATACAATTTTAAAATAAGGTAGGCATGGAGCATTCTTTTCTGAATGCAGTCATACCATATAAATCATATTATTCATTGAACTTTCGAAAAAAATAGTGGCCAAAGATGATCTTAAAAAGTGGTGTCATGATGAACGTAACGGTATCATTTAATGTCTGATTAACTGTTTCTTTACCAAAATTTATTCATCTATACTTTCGTCGAATCGCTTACTAGCTTTAGAATTTTATGCAAAATATGTTTTTGCTTATGAAAGTTCTCCTCGCGTGTAGACATGTTAATGCCGTACACTGTTAAAAATAATATTAAATTTAATATACCAATGTGTATTAAAATTTTTATATCAAGCATTTGAAATCGCCGTTAAAGGCGACTATATTAAATTTCATATACATTCATGTTAATCACTTATAAGAACAATCAGATAATTCCATTTTGCACAAATTCAGAATAAATTTAGCAGTTATTTTCAATTGTAAATAATAAAACATGATACCTTCTCCCTTTTAATGAGAAACAAAATTGGATTTAAAGTTGAAAAGTTTAATTAAGCAAATAAATAACAGACCTAACCTACAACTAATTGTCTTCGCCTTAAATTGTGACCATTCAGAGCGAAATTAGGAAAAAAATTTATCCGTACATTGCACTTTCACAATAAATAACAATTCAGTCAACGAATTCTAGATTATTAATTTAATTGAGAAATTTGACAAGATTTAAAGAAATTAAAGCACATTGAGTTTTCATACACATTGCTATACTGACCTGTATATTAAATTTAATACATATGTATATTAAATTCACTACACCAATGTATGTTACATTTCAGTGGCAACAGTGCATATTTGCTTCACACACATGTATATTAAACTTCGTACAAATTTTTCTAACAGTGTAGTGTTCAAAGTGCAACTGTCTCTATGTAGTCATTACATACATATTTATTGCTTTTGCAGATTAACAAAACAGTCAAAACCTTTTCTATATCTACCTTGATTCAGCTCTCTGTCCTTATCAATTACAACGAATCTTTTCTTAGCATACCAGCAAGTTAAACACATCTCTTTAAATTGTAAATAAGGCATGTCCCTATTCACATGATCATCATATATATGCTTTAGATTTATCTCATCTTGTTTAAAGAATACAAGCAAATTAACATTATCACGTATACGATGTTTCTAAATACGAGTATAAGTCTGGCTCAAATAGAAAAAGTCAACGTCCTTGTACCTACCCATTCAAAAAAATGCTTTCGTATTATTTTACTTTTCACAGGCTACATCATGAAATGAAAACACTGAATTTCAGTTAGCTTTACTTTGTATTACAACATCACTACAGTATATTACAGTATACTCAGCATGCTACAAAAAAGTATTTTTTATTGAAATCTTACTCTCTAATTGTGAAATAAGAATGGCAGGCCCAGAAATCAGCCTTACAAACAGCAGGGTTACTTAGACTGAGCATGTTTTTAATATTATTAATTATCATTACAATTTAACGCATATCCCTTCTACATTATTTCCTGACACGAATTCAAGCATACACATACGTTATAATTATTAACTATTTTTTTACATAAAATATTCGAAAAAAGTTGAAATAATGTTTGAAATGTTTAAAATGCTCTATTTGAATTTTCATATAATCGTAACATTTCATTGGGATAATTTCAAAATATAGTAGTTGCCTGTAGCATTTGATTTCGAGGTGTATAAGTCATTATTATGTTGATCTGACTGAAGGCTTTCACACACTGAGTGATAATTTGAAAAAATTGTACACTTTATATATTTTTCTTCTCAATAAATTCGATGGAATTAAAGCCTCCGCCCAAACACACCATGTCAAGGAGTTGATCTTCACAGACCTTCTTCATTTGCACGAACAGATTCTTATTCTCTTTAAACAGTTTTGCTATTCTTTGAACTAGAAAAAATGAGAATTTGTTTTCTAAGGTCACGAGCGTTCGCATTCCATGCTTTGTTTTAGCTTTATTAATATCTGCTCTTTCGTATCCTTCGTTAGCTTCTAGGTCTTTCAGCTTCCTTGTTGGAAGGAAGTCTTCACTAAGAGCGGTTTTGTTTAATTTTAAGAAATCCATTTTTTTCTTACTGTTTGGTATCTTTAAGATTCAAAGTTTTGAATTTCTTTGTTTTAATTTGTAAACCTTATTGCACTTGTAACACTTGTTTAGTTCTTGAATGTTCTTTAGAAATACTTTCACACAACTTTTAAGCTCTTGATGCTTTTCCTCTTCACAATAATCTGACAAGAAACTGAAGAATGAGAAGAACTGGCCTCCTCTTATAGACAATTGTCCCCATTAACAATTCTCTAGAAACTTTCGGGTATTATTTGGCTATATGATGCAATAATTAACACGAGAGTTAAAAATACGTTTTTAAACGTTTACTTAATTGAGCTGAAGTCACATATGTTGAGTGTACAAGAGAGATTTATCAGAATTGATAAGTGGGAATAAATACTTTTTAGGATACATGTAAAAATTTGGTGTGGTGATTGACCTAGGAAGCTTCTAGAAGGAATTTTAGGGTTACTCGTTTTAGCGCGTAAGAGGGAATTGCTCAACATATGGTGTGAAATTAGAGTTTTAAGGTGACAAGGTCACATATGATTTATGTTACTTCCAAGAAGCTTCGAATACGCTGACTGTCAATTTATACTGTGACGTCAGGCATCATATCCTGTTCTACATTTTTGTGTGAAAAATTTCCATTCCCGGATTCAAGTATTGATTTTCAATATCGATAGTCAAGATCAGATACAACACTCCGATTCGTAGTTTAAATTTTTAAAAATAATCAAATCGTTTGAGCCCAGGGAAAAAAACATCAGAGCTTGTATTTGACAAAGTATAAAAAAATTAATCGGTTAATATCTTCCGTTAAACTTTTGGATTTTAAAGTATTAATTTTTGAAAATTCAAAACAAAATTTCCTATTGGTTAAAAATTGTTTGGAAATTTTTCGTATTTGCATTTTATAACATAAAAAACAATAATAACTATTGAGAAAATTCGATGAACTATTTCATAATATTATAATATAAATTTTTTGTATTATTATTGACTTTAGAAATAGGTTTTTTAGGATTTGTCGCTGAAATTTCATTATTTAATAGTAAAGGTAGTTACTACCGTAAGGTTTACAATTTCGTAATAAGAATGTGAACAAAAATAGGTTGAGGGAAGATATGGGAAGTAGCAGTGGCAATTCGCACGTTGGCCCTGACGGCACGTTTAAATAATGTGCAACTTGCTTTCGAAAATGTGAATACCTATCTCATAATTGCATCGGAGACATGGTCAAATCGTGCAGTAAGGATAAAGCAATCCACGGCTTTAAGTTGCCAAATGTGCTTCATTCTTGCAGAATTTTTTCTTACATAACAATGAGGATATCCTTACCATGCAATTTGAATGACGCTATTAAGCGTATTATGGATTAAAAGAGAAGGTTCAATACATATAAGAAAATCTTAGTTAACATTGCAAAAGTAAAACATATTATCAAATCAATAATACCATTAAACTAAATTCTCGTAAATATGATTTCATCATATTTTGTATTGCCTATCATTACAAAAAGTGCATGTATTTAAAAAATGTTGTCAATATCATTTACGACGGAGTGCAAATGTTGAAATTAATCTAATCATTTTAGCCGAGGCAAAGTGTGGTTTGAAATACAAAAGAAAAATGAAAAAGTTTTTACCGATACGTAACTTTCCTGGTACACTTGAACACTTGCAATACATAATATTGCGCAGCATATGCGCGTCAATAGCCTGACACTGCCCTCTTTGTCGCTACGCTCGGTGTCCCCAATCCTGGGAACTTTTTAAACTGCGCATTTAGCGAATATTGTGTCACTGTCTTGTAATCCAGGTCTTCTTTAAGTTATTAAAAAATGTATGATATAACATTTATCAGTGCAGTAATTAATTGTTCTTAATTCATTTTTGGTAATTTTAGTAATTTTAGTTTAAGTGGCGTTGTCGGAAATAAACAAAATTCTAATTTTAAGACTCGACAGAGACGAGATTAATCATTGGGAATGATTTATTTCTCTCAATTCAGACTTCATAACCTCCTTTTAATTATAATTGAATTATTTATTATAAATGTTATATTTGAATATTTATATAATTCAAACTCGGCGCGCAAACAGTGACCAATCGAATTGTCGGTGCCTGGTCGGCGCGACGCAAGCGCAGTTTAAAAAGTTCCCAAGATTAGGGACACTAGCTACGCTGCTGTTTGTCACGCAAGGCTGAGAACCACCTCTCTGTCCACAGAAAAAAGTCTTCTATGATGTTCTTGTTTTTATTTTTACCTTAATTAAGCTGATTTCTAAATTTTATAATAATTATATCTTAAAAAGAGCTATTAAGGGTCTTTAATTTAAAAGAAAACACAATTATGGCTAACCCTTAGTCTTTTATGTTAAAAACAAGCCCCACTTGGTCTTCGAACTGAGGCAGCAAGATTTGGTCTATAAAGAATAAGTTATGGAGCTGGCTTTAGCCCTCAAGGTCTAGCTTTTAGACCTCTTAACAGCTATAGCTAACTGCAAAGAATTTCGCCGTCACAACTGAATAGAGCGAGCTGAGCGAGACGCGTCGTATAGTCGTCGCTCCTATCAACTTGTTTCTACACCATGCAGTGGCTTGATGTTACTCCATATTATCGCTACCGACTACTTTCAAGACCACATTGGGTCTCATTTGTAGTTCTATAGGTATTTCGTTTTAAAGATTTCAAGCTATGCTATGACTTTTTTTCTGTATCCGTCCCATGCTCCCCGCATCACCGAAATTACGATGACTAAATTTCTAGGAAAGCCATAATCCCAGGCTTCTTCAATCCATGTTTCAGTGTAAGTTACAATTACTTACAATTTTTCAGTTAATACCAATTTTAATTACCTTTCATGAAAATTGTTTGTAGGTTTAAGATAATCAGTAGTGTATGTTTATATACAGTTTATAAGAATTCAACATTTCTCGTTCTTAGATTAACGTTTGCTTTTATCTAAATTCCTAGGCAGATGCATGCACTAAAAGACGTTCGCGAATTTTAGTATCCTGAAATAGTTATTGTATAAAATATAATAGTTGTTATAATTGTAAAAAACATTCAAATCTTATATCTGTCTGGTATGATTGCTTCACATTGCCTTTTAACTCCTACCCTGTTTTGTAATTGGCATACTGGACATCGTTTAATGAAATGAATAATTTCTTGTTCCATATTATCTTATTCTCCAAGGGTTCTGACTCGTTCGATATTTTTTTTTCCCAAAGTTAATTAAGTGGTAGCGTGAAATAATGAGCTTGGAGGCCAAGGAATCTTTATTTATCTTATCTAACACTTACAGCGACGCGGTCTCATTAAATTGGGGTAACTTATATAGAGATATTTCTTGATTTCCTTTCTGTTCTTTGGATATGTTTCGCCAAAGCTTTGCACCTGCCTGAGGATTCACATTTTCTCTACTGGGCGTCCTGTTAGTAATCAAATTTTTATATTATCTGTGCAAATTTTCTCTTCCATCCGCTAAGCCTTCGTCATCCGAGATGAGCAGATCTGCATCCATTTGACGGCGGAAAGAACTTGTTGACGGTTGTAGTAATACATTTTTCTACCTGGACGTACTTGCTGTTTGTTTTCTTATTAATTTTTCCCCTCTTTCCACGTCCAGCTTAACTTGTTCTGGTGTATTTTGTAGAGAATCTTCTTCTTGTTGAATTGGAAATAGTCTAGATAGACTATCTGCGTCTTTATTTTCCTTTCCTTTTACGTGTTTGACAATTTAACGATATTCCTCCAAGCGTAATCCCCATCTTAACAATCGTGAAGAGGGAACTTTCACGTTGTTGAGCCATATTAATGCCTGATGGTCCGTTTGGATTGTGAACTTTCCTCCAAGAAGGTACTGTCTTAAACTTTTGAATGCCCAAACTATTGCTAATAGTTCCTTCTCTGTTGTATTATAATTGACCTCGGCTTTGTTTAATATCCTTGATATGTAACAATAGAGGTGACCATTTTAGGATAATACTACACCTAATCCGTGATAAGGTACGTCTTCCGTTAAAGTGAATTTCGCCTTGTAGTTTGGAAATCTCAAAACCGATGCTGAACATCGGTTTCTTTATTTGATCAAAAGATTCTTGACAATTTGTTGATCAGTCAAGAGGCGTCTCCTTCTGTTAGATTTGCAAGACGCTTAAAAATTTCAAAGAAATTTATAAATTTTCTATAGTACCCTGCGAGTCCCAAAAAGTTCTGAACTTGGGTTATATTCTGTGGTGGTTTAAAATTTCGTACTGCCTGTATTTTTTGGGGGTTAGGTTTTACGCCGTCCTCAGTTAAAAAATGTCCAAAACCTTTGAGTTCCGTACGTAAATACTCGCAATTGTCAGGCTAAAGTTGTAATCTTGCTTCTCTCAGTCTGTCCAAAAGGCTTAAGGTAAATATTCCAGTTTGGTTCGGTGACCCAGTTTGGGCGAATGCTTAGATACTATAGCTAAATCCGTGAAAAACTCAAAGGTCATGACAATAGCAATAAATTAATCACTCTTTAGAATGGATTAAATATATTTTTAATAAAGGTTTTATAGTCATTTTATTATGTTTTCGTATTGTATGAACGTTATATAGTGATGCTTATCGCCATCTGTGACTGATCTAGCGTAACATTACTCTCGGCTTGTTACTTCGGGAGTTGACACGAGGTGTTGTTTTTTGTCGCGGTAAAGTTTGAAAAAAGTTAGTGCTGCGAGTGTTTATTTGAAAAGTGAGTAATAATTATAAGTTGTTCGAATGGGATCGTCAATATCAACAACGAGGTTATATACAAATTATGCGTTTTTTTATATAAGAAGCACACTATTTCAATTCTTAAAGCTTTCTCTTATTATGGTTGCTGTTTCTATTGATTTGTATTGAATAATTGATAAAAATGTACGGGAAACAATGACAATAACAATGAGACTGCTAATTTAAAAATGCAAAAGATAAAAATATATGTCTTTTAATTACGTGATTTATCATGCTTGGAAATATCCACGTTAAAACTTTCAAATTCTGGATTGCAGCTTAAATAAGGTGTCAGTAGTTTTCAATGAATATATCCCGACACTGTAGGAAATCTAAAAAGGCGTCGTTCGCCCTAATCAGGAAATTTAATTCACCCAAACTAGATATGAGGAAAAATGTATTCGCCCAAATAGGTTCATAGGAACATCGTGAAATATTCTTTATTGTTCAATAAAGTTATTTATTCTTACTGATGAGCAAACAAAATATTGATAAAAAAATGTTACAACTATTCGGTATTAGAAACTCTGCTCGATTCATGAGATTTTAAATACTTTTTGAAGCAAAATACGCCGCATGAATCCTTACATTCGCCCACATGTCCTTCTGGTGTTGAGGAACCGTATACTTTTTTTGAGGTTTCACTTATTGGGATTTGGTGAAACCCAGAGTTCAGGTAGAAGGCTGAAGGGAATTTTGCATTCCCTAATTTATCTAAAATATCTTCAATGATGGGCAGTGGATAAGCACCTTGTCCCGTCTTCGTTTACCTTGCGAGAATCGATTACTATTCGCCATTTCTTCTTACCAGACGCGTCTTCCTTTTTTGGGACAACACAAATCGATGAATTAAAGGATGGTTTTGAGTGCCTCATGGTACTTTTTTCTTTCAGCACATTTATTTGAGTTTTAAGTTCCTCCTTATGACATTCAGGAGGACGATAGGATTACAATCCTATCGTTCCATAAGATCCGTACACGGAAAAGGGTCTCCTGCGAGGTTGTAAATATCACTGTACCCCGCTATTATTTTCCATAATTTAGAAGCTTGCTTAATAAATCTTGAATCCTTTTTACCTGTTTTTCCCCTCTGAAGTAGCGCTCATTCTACTCAATTTTTTGTAATATTATCAACGAATCTATGACAAAGACAATTACTTTTATCCGGGGTTTTGTGCTGTATTACCAGCTAAAAATGTACCGTCCTCATAAAGAGGTAACTTTTACTTGTCTACGTAAAGGAAGTGCTTAGTTAAATGGAATTAATGAAACGCGTTAAAGAAGGCATTCCGATGATACCTTCCTCTGGTAAGGGGAAATCGTCATGAATTAAATGGAAGAGATGAAGTTTTCTTAAATATGGTATTCTTACCCCTTGATTTGAATTATGCATATCTCTCCCCATGGAAAAACGTTTTTTCATGTCAAATGGTGTCTTTACTGTTGGGACTTCCGATTTATTCATAAGATTTATCGTGACTCCGGAGTCTACTAACAACATGTAGGAAGTTCCGTCTGAGTGTCCTCCAAGCATGAACTGTAATCGTCCGCTGATTGCTGATACGCTGCAGATTCCACGTAGTCGTCGATCTGGTTTTAATTCTTCCTCTGTTACTTCGTATCATGCTAATGGGCTTTGTGAACACCCATATGCAGAATAATCCTTACTTTCGGTGGTCTTTTCTGATTCGCTCCATTGCGAAAACCCTGTTGCCTAAGTTTCGTTGAGCATTGTCTCTCAAAGTGACCTGGTTTTTTACTATAGTTGCAGGCAATTTGAGTTCTTTGCTGCAAGGGTAGTCTATATTCAATAACTTCGGAGGGTTGGTTCCGCATTTGTGGTTGCTGGTTTCGCGCTGTGGTCGGTCCCATTCTTCTCATCGCCAGGCTGTTGTTCAATTATGGCGGTTGAGGAGCCGTAAATACTTTTATATGCAGACATTCTCTGCACCACACTTCTGCTTTAAGTGCCTCCTGCAGAGCTTCATTACAATAGCTTAGCTTCGAAGGTCGCACTTGATTAGTAACTTCTTCTCGGAGCTTTAATACGTGTGATTTAGCAGCTGATATTTTCTCCATTTGTGGGGATAATTTGCGCTCTATTCCAAAGAGTATTCAGACAGAATTGTGAATTAACTCTTTATAGGCACTTATAAATCTTTGATTATAATTTTGCGCAGTATCGTGCTTTTGCTATATAATTTCTAATCTGCTTCTATAAGTTTTCAGAGTAGTTGTAGACGCTAAATTCGTCCTAAAGGCACTGTACAGATCATCAAAGCTATTTATGGAACAATGTTTAATTTCTCTTTTAGCAGTCCCAATAATTTTTCCAGTTATGATATAATCTAGTAGTAGATTCGGTTCAGAGCATCTGAGCATCGCACGCTTAACATTATTGACGAAGTCGTGCACACCAACGTCATCGTATCCGTTAAAATTTTTACCGTGCGGATAATCTGTTTTGCCTGAGAGAGAGGTTCAAAGTTTTCTATTGCTACTCGTGCCTTGCTGCTATGTTGCCTCTATGTTGAGCCATGAGCGGGTGTTGTCACATGACATGCACTTGCGTGAGTGAAGGAATTTGAGGGTTGCCTTCCTTCTGCGTTGCATCTCTGTGTGTCGTCGTGCACGAATGTAGGCAGCTGGCTCAAATTCGATTGTTGCCTCGCTGCTGCGTTACAGCTGTATCTATTGTCGTGTGGAGATACAGAAAACAGGCTCGAATCAGCTGTTCAGGTACTCGATGATTTATCACCGGGCCCAAAAGTTCCTGTTACATGTTCGGCTCGTTTCTCGCTGTATGTTTATGTATGAGTGGCGTTGGCTGGCACATACCATTTTCCAAGAAATTCGGGACTGGTGGAGCGGGCCGAATCGTTCTTCTAGCTTTCTTAGGTGCTACTTCCTCGTCCGAAAATCAACGTTCTCAATGGGAATTGTCCTCTGTTGAAAGGGCATTGCTGATCCTAGCGAGATTTCTTATCTCGTTGAACCTTTTTAAATTGTCGTTTTTAGAAATCCTCATTTCGGCTCTAATGGTCCGTTGCACATCCTCGATTCATTGTGATTTAATCAAGATCAGCAATAGTGAATCCATGGTTTCACTCTCCAAAACTTCCGTCAAATCTTCTGCGGACATAGTGGGCGCAGTTTTAAACGGATTGTCTTATCTGCATGAACTGTTGTCAGAATCCGAAGAAGTATCTGTCTACAACAATACCTCCAGTTTAATTCAGAGTAGGTCGTCGGTTTATTATAGGAGGTAGAAGACGTGGCGCACGAACGTCGCACATACTGATGCCGGCTTATTCACCGAAATATTTCCTCACTTAGCCGATGCAATTCAATCACCGTTCGACGTATGCGAGAAGGACTATCTTAAAACTAAAATTATGCTTACTTTTCTTCTGCTTTTGTCTCGGTACGTGTCAGTCAGGTAGATAGCAGTTGTACTTCGGCGTTAGAGAGCCTAAAATGAGCCTTCAATTCTGGTATACTCAATTTTAAGATTAGTCCATATTTCATTTTTAGGATAGTTATTTATGATAGGAGTTGTTTTTGAAAATTTGCTCCGTGAGAAATTCAAGAGCCTTTAATTTGCATTCAATTCTGATACACTCAGTTTTATGATTAGTGCATATTTAGTGCACTTTTTTAGCACTTTCAAGTGAGGGGTAGGTTTTTAATATCAAGGGTTGGTTTTCGAAAATTGATTTTGGGGGCGTTGGAGAGCCTAAAATGAGCCTTCAATTCTGATGTATTAAATTTTCAGATTAGTGCATATTTACTTTTTAGGGTAGTTATTTATGATAGGGATTGTTGAAAAATTGCGCCGTGGGTCATGCAAAAGCCTGGAATGAGCCCTCAATTCCTGTAAAGAAAAAATTTTATATAACGAATATTTCTACCGTGGTACTGCTAGCTTTACGTAAAGCTGACAGTACCATGCATTTTTTTCAAATGCAGAGCCCAAAATTTGGTTTTTGGGTATTAAATGAGCCTTAAATGAGCCGTCAATTATGGCGTAGGTCTGACGTTCTTTGGGAAAGTGGTACTTCCAGCTTAACCCACGTCGCATGCTGTGCTCTCCGGGGGTGAACCTTTACTTCCCTAGCTTCTCATGGGATTAGAATGGCGTCAGAAAAACAAAACCTAAACCAAAGCATTTTTGAGGAGATCGTAGGTTCATTAGACGTGGAAAAGGACCCGGATGAGAATCAAAAATCGGATGGCAGGAAAAGTGTGGCATTAGTGGAGGGAAAGCTTAAGATTTATCTAAATTTTATAGATGAGTTAAATTCCGTCTTACTTTATATGAAGAATTTTTACGACGGAAGGCTTAATATGGACCTGCGAGTCAAGGAAGATGTCGAAAAGCTGCAAGTAATTGCAGACAAATTGTCGCAAACTACGTATAGAGCCAATCTCCGCATTGGATACATTCCAACCCAGATTGGATACCTAGCTCAAAAAAGAGTTAGGGAAACTGTCCATAAAGCGATGAGGAAATCTAAGGCCAATACAAGCCAAAGCGGTACTCAGCTCACAGAAGCAGAGGAAGCTCGCACTCCCCAGCATGGGAAGCGTGAGAGGAAGACATCTCTGAGTCCCGTGGAGGCAAGCTGTTTTAAGCCAAGAATAGAAAAGTTGAAGACGAGAAATGCCCCTGAGGTCACGAACTCGACCCCAAACAGGGCTGAAAATGAGTTGTAGACTGCTACCAATATTCCGAGAACACAGAAGAAGGCGCAGAGGCAAGCTCAACGAGACGCGGTTCTTATCAAACCGGCCGAGGTGAAGAATCTGAAAAAGAAAATTACACCTGACTCCTTTGGTGTCAAAATCAGGAAAGCCAGGGGCACAAGGAAAGACGGTATCCTGATCGAGGTGGGGCCTTCAGCAGGTGGCAGGTCAAAGCTGTTGTCAGCTATTTAGGAGGTCGTCGGTGTGGATAATTCCGTTCGTGAGCTCGTTCCATGTATGGAAGTCGAGGTCATTGACCTCGACACAACCTGCGACGTCGAAAAGTTAACAGGGGCCATTAGAAATCATTTCAATGATGCGGACGTAGGAAGCGTAAAGGTAAACATGACGAAAAGAGCGTTTAGGGGTTTTCCAAAGGCTTACATAGAACTGAAGGAGGATCTGGCATCAAGGCTTTTGCATGCAGGACATCTAAAAGTGGGTTGGATGTCTTGCTCCATGGCAATGAACTGCGAGGGTCCTGATAGGACCAAGGCATGCTGAACTTGCGGCGCGGAGGGCTACAAGTCTTTGAAGTGTGTGAGTACCCCGCAGCGCTTTCTCTGTGCTGCACGTACTAAGAAACCCCGGACTGACCATCGGCTGGGGTCAATGCAGTGCTCCTCTTTTAGGGAGGCCATCCTAACAAGGAAGCGTCCAAAAAGACAGCACTGACAAGTCCAAGTTGGCACAAAAGCAATGCAAATGCGGATTCCGGGAACATGGGTTGGTAGAAAAGGAGTAAGGTGTTAGTGGGTAGGTGCCGTTTAGCGGTAAGTCTCACACTCAGCTTCGTTCCTTGTGAACTATGCGCCCGTGTTTGCATCTCACGGGTATGTATATTTTGTATATACGCGTGATATGTGTATATTGGGCTCGTGGTCCCCAAGGTTCGAATGTCTTAACATGCCGGCTTACATCTGAAAACCGAAAGAACAATTTTCCTATCACTTAAAATTATAATTATATTTTTATAAAAATGTTAGAATTTATAATAATTGAGAAAATGGAAAATAGTTACAAGATCTTGATTAGGCGAATAATTTTAAAAATCCTCAGAAATTGCGGACCACAAAAATAAAAATAAATACTAAGGAATATTAAAGAATTATACTATACATAGACATTGCACTAAAAGTTTCATCAGTTTGAATAAACATATAATATTGCAGAGTAAAAATATTATGACTTATAAAAGAATGTAAATTATAAGAAATAATTTTAGAATTATTGGAAAATATATGAAACCTTAATTTAAATTACTCATGGACTTTTATCTGCATTATTTATTAAAATAACAATGTTTTGCAAAGTTATAAATGGATAAATGTTTTAATTGGCAATTTACTTTCAATTTGAATGGTTCTTGTCCGAGCTAAGTTACCATCAATGCACTTCGAGGTTGTTGTTGGCAAACTATATCAAAGGGTACGATCGATGGGTTGCGGTGAATAGAGGGGAAGTTTTTTTCCAGTTTAGTAATTCGACGATTAAGTTTCCTTGTCGAGTTGTAAAAATTCGAATCGGATCAAGGTGATAATATTTTAACCTTTTAAAAAATATATAAAAACTATTCCGTAATTTTCTGCATAAACTTCTGGAATTTTCTTAAACTATATTATATTTTCAATACTGACTACTTGAAAGCGCAACGGTTTAAAGTATAGATACTTTTTTATTTTTTTAGTTTTTAATTATTTATATTTCTTTATTCAATACTGTATCTATATAATTAAATTTAAACTATAAATGTTGGCATATATTAGCAACCAACAAACCCTGGCTGCACCCCACGTGTTCGGCGCCCCTAAGGCATATAAAGGCGCCTCCAAAATATTGAATTAAAATATATATATATATATATTTTTTTTAGGTGAGGAGAGAAAACTATATCGAATAATAGGGTAAGAGCACCAATTCTTAG
>NC_046663.1:116955656-116958068 GCF_010883055.1 Belonocnema kinseyi
TATAGATAAATAGCCGATTGTTTTTTTTTTTTTTAATAGTGCAGACATTTTTTCGTAGTAATATGTATTCATCTTATGCTAAACTATAATGTATGTGTTCTGAAATTACAAAATTCAGCCTTGATTGCAGGCTGCCAAGAATTTTTAGGTTAGATACAGACAATCTTTAGATAATTATAGTTTTCAGTTTACCCGTAGCAACGTTATAATTAACAGAAGTGACTATTTTCTTTTCAGCACATTTCAAGGAAATGTTAAAATTGTTAATAAAAAAATAACTAATACGTAACTATAATTTGTTTAATAAATAATAGGGGGTGCCAATTAATTTTCAACCTGAAGCACTGTATGCAATTCTTGGCACCCCCCTGCCGAGAATTGGATTGTAATTTCTTGCAATGATTTCTATTCTTGGCAATGGGAAAAATACGGTTATGTTCGTTTGTTGTTTTGTAAAATTCAGAATGAAACACCGAATTAAAGGTAAAAACAATATTTTGAAGTAAATTACTGGAGCTCTACTTAAAAGAAATAAGTAGGTAATTATATTCAGTAATATATGTTATTCAGAAATAAGATTGATGTAATTTTTAGCACTTCTGAAAATGTGCTGAATAATAATAATGTTGTTTTGAATAGTGTAGAGAGAAAATAAGTTTTTTGTATTCAGTTTTCAGGTTAGCATGCAATTCATAAAACATTACACGACTCTAAAAATTTGAGACGAAAAGCGATTTATACCTAACACGTACAAGAAATTGCTTTAAAATTGGTAAAAAAACGGAAATATTCATGATTAATTGCATTTCCCTCTGACCCCAAAATGACAGGGAAGGCAAAAGGCATCTATGCTTTAACATCTCAGGCATGGATAGATTAGTAATGAGGGAAAATCTATTTTAAAAAAATAAAGCTAAGACTAAAGAAGCTAAAAACCAAAAACGAAAACGCCGAAATCAAATTCCAGAAAAAGCCCAAGAAGATAGAAATAAAAAAAAGAGAGCAACCAAAAAGACTATGAACAAAAAAATATCAATCTTCAAATATAAACGATCTTATTGATTCTGATAAAAGAGTTACTCGAAAATGAAATTTAAATGCTAAAGACAATAATAAAAAATAAAATCAATTTTCAAAAATACCGACTCTACTAATTCTGCTGAAGCATTCAAAAGAAGACGAGGATGTTGATAATTATTTAATTTGAACCAAACTATTTGTTTATCAATGAAAAATAATTGATAAACAATGTTTCTCGTCACTATTCACTTCTTAGAGATACTATTAAAGTTTAGTTTAATCTGATTCCTTCACTATTTCATCTTTATATACGGGGGTGCCAATAATTGGGGCCATCCCTGCCAAGAATTGAATTTGTAGGCTAATGAGCTAATTTGAATTATTTTTTCAGTTTCTAATATATATTGAGGTAAATAAAGCTTAAAATTTGCTACTATATTATATTAGCACTGTACATATTAGTATTACATTTATCACACATACAATTTTTATATTAATTTCTTTCTCAAAGCCTGAAGTTTGCCTTAACCTGCCAACCATTGGGTACATTACCCTACCCAGGATTTGCATGTTTATTATTAGTAGTACTAGTACAGTAATATAGTTTTCTCAAATTTCTTCACACATTTTCTCTCACTATATTTCTGTTTAAAAAGTATCATATTATTGTAGAGCAGTGTTAGGAATCAAGAAGCTATTCAGGAGAGCGAGCTTTTCATACACCCTAAACATCGCGTTTCATAAACATCCGCCAAAATACAGTCGCTGAAGTGGAGTCGAAGCGAATTCGGTTATTCTGTGCTGGTGCACCCCAAGAGCACTCGTGTTCGATTTGACAACAACTGTACCGTTGCGGTGGGTTTAATATCGCATTCTTTTTCCTGTACTGGCGTACTCCAAGTGGATCACTCCTTCTCACTTCTTCCTTCTTACTCCGACCTGATTCGGTGCAGATCGGAGTGCACGAGTGTAGGATAACCGAATGCGCTATTAGATGCTCGGTTTGACACAGTGATCCCAGATCTGAAACGAGACGTGGTCCAATACTATGATACGTCTGTGTCCGTGTGAATATGGTAGGAGACAATATAAATGCCTGGGTTGCGCGGGCAACCCATTTCTCCTCTTCTGAATTTGAAAACTCGAAGGTGCACGATTGCCGGTCGGAACACTTCGGCGGTTCTATTTATATCTCTATCTGCTTTGAAATAAAATGAAGAGATTGGGGTTTTAATATTTCCAGATTTCGATGCTGGGCTGGCGATTCTCATGATATGAACCATTCGCGCACCTCTTTAATGCGTGTATTTTGAGGTTACGTTACTTCAAGTATAAAATATAAATTATATAAATATTAATACTATTATGTATATATATAATTACTTATACTAT
>NC_046663.1:116958168-116959372 GCF_010883055.1 Belonocnema kinseyi
CAAATAAATTAATTTTCTAACAAATAATTGGTGTTTTAACTAATACAATTTACAGGATAAAGTTTAACCAAAAATGGAATAGTTCAATTTCCAGATAACAGCTGTGATAAAAAATTGATTTGAACAAAAAAAGAAAACGAATTTTCAGTAAAATTGTTAAATTTTCAAGGGAACAGGTGAATTTTTGACCAAGAAGATTAAGGTTCTATAAAAAAAAACGATTTTCAAACTTAACCAATATATTCGAATAATTTTTAATCAATCCTATAATAGTAACATTATCAGATAAAGATAAATAATTTTTTACGGGAAAAATTTATTTTCAACAAAGTTGCTGAATTGTCAACCAATCAGATGAATTTTCGACCATGAAAATTAATGATCTACAAAAAAAGACAAATTTTAAAGGAAAGACATGAATTTTCAACGAAATTATTTAATTTTAATGTCAAAAAGAAGAATTATCTACAAAAAGTTGAATTTCTTAAACGAAAAATATGAGTTTTCAATTAAAGAGTTAAACTTTCAACCAAATAGTTAAATTTTCAACCATAATTATAAAACCTTGTTAAAAAAAAACGTATTTTTTTTACAAAGTAGTTCAACTGTTAGTGAAATAATCGACTTTTAAACCCAAGAAAATGTACAGTTCATATTTTAAACAAAAAATTGCATTTTTGACCAAAAATGATACATTTTCAACCAAAAAGATTAAATTTCTACTAAAAGAGGTCAATTGAATTTTAAGAAATTTTAAAATTTTAAAGTCAAAAAGAGTATTATCTATAAAAAGCTGAATTTTTAACCAAATTTAAAGGCAAATAGTTGAATTTTCAAATATAATTATGAATCCTCAATAAGAACAAATTAATTTTTTTACCAAGTAGTTCAACTTTAAGTGAATAATCGAATTTCCCACCCAAAAATTATGATTTTAATTTTTAACAATATAGTTGACTTTACAACAAAACGACTTTGCAATCAAAAAATATTTACAGCTGATAATTCAACCGTAAAATGTAATTTTTAATCAAAAAGTATAAATTTGCCATAAAGCAATTTAATTTTTACAAAGAAAGACGAATTGTTAACAAAATACATTATTTTTTAACCAAAAATGGTATAGATTAATTCTCAGTTTCAAAAATGTATTTTCAACGAAAGAGATGAACCTTCAAATAAAAGAAATAAATATTTTAACAAA
>NC_046663.1:116959472-116973607 GCF_010883055.1 Belonocnema kinseyi
TCAAAGCAGATAGAGATATAAATAGAACCGCCGAAGTGTTCCGACCGGCAATCGTGCACCTTCGAGTTTTCAAATTCAGAAGAGGAGAAATGGGTTGCACGCACAACCCAGGCATTTATATTGTCTCCTACCATATTCACACGGACACAGACGTGTCATAGTATTGGACCACGTCTCGTTTCAGATCTGGGATCACTGGTTTGACAACGCTACACCAGGGGAGAATAATAATCCAATTCATGTTACCTGCTGCTTATTCTAGGTAAAAATTCTACTCTAGTCGAAATACATACATCTATCGGATATCTACAAAACGACATTGAATTCGAAGATATACGTCAAACCACCGGATAGAGTCTATCCGACGGTTTGACGTATTTTTTCGAATTCAGTGTCGTTCTGTAGTCATTTTTTGTAATCTATGGCATTTCATTTTTGGATCGTCATGCATTGTTTGTGGATATTTTTCAGACTCGTCTTCAAAATTGTTTATAGCTTAGAATAACACGCATTATATTTTATTTGCAACAATATTTCTTTGAAACTAGATTGTAATAGAGAATTATTGAAGCTTTAAAAACTTCTTTTCTAATTATGGTTATGGTAAAGCACCCATAGAAAATTGTCTTTTCATTCCAAATCAAAAGTTAAATCTTCAATGCCAATAACAATTGATATTTCAACCGAAAATATTTCTATTTTAAATAAAAACCGTATTGATTTGAACTTCAACATACCAATTTTTAACAAAATAGTTGAATCCGGAACCGAAAGAGTTGAATTTTCAACTAAAAAGTTTCATTTTTACGAAAAATTCATGTACTACCAAAATAGGCAAATTTCCTGCAAAATACATATATTTTTAATCAAGCTATTGAATTTTCAACTAAAATGAATAATTTTAAACCAAAAAAGACAAATTTTTACAAAATAGTTCATTTTTGAGTTTCCACGAGATCATTTTTTAACTAACAATAGTTAGTTTTAAGACGGGCGGGCAGCCCTATAGAGCTCTCCTGGCGCTCAAGCTATAAAGCTATAAAGTGCCACGATTTTCAAATTAAAAAAATGAATTTTAACCAACAAAATTAATTTTTCGCCACCACAATATTAATTTTCAAGAAAAAAATAATTAATTTTCGACTAAGTAGATGAATTTTCAAAGCTAAAAGGCGATCATTTTACACACCAGTTTAATTTTAAACCTGAAAATATTAAATTTCAACAGTAAGTTAATTTTCAGCCAAATAGCTAAATTTTCGAAAAGAAAAGTTAATTTCTACTCCAAACAAAGGATTTTTACGCAAAGTAGCTTTATTTTCAATCGGAGATAATTTTTTCAATAAAAATTTAATTTTAGAAATAAATTTCCAAGAAAGTAGTTTAACCTGGTGAATGTTCAATAAAAATACAACAGTTTATATTTGAACGGAAAAATGTTTCAATTTTAAATAAAAAGCTATTGAATTTAACCAAAAAATACCAACATTCAACAAAATAAGTGAATCCCCAACCGAAAACGATTAATCCTCAACAAAATAGTTGCATTTTTAACCAATAAATGTATTTACTTTAAAAAATACGAGAGATGGAAAAAATTATGCAAAGTGCATTAATTTTGTTATTAAATAGTTGAATTGCCTACCAAAAACAATAATTTTCCATCATTAAAGAAGATTTTCAACTAAATAGTTACATTTGTGGCCTTAAAGGTATCACATAGTTGAAGTCTCCAAGCAAAAAGACTATCTTCATACAAAACAGTTGAATTTCCGTTCCAAAATATGACTTTGCAACACGAAGGAATGATAAGGAGACCCAACTGCCAGTGGGAAGCCATTTGAAACTGCCAATAGAAACATTACCGTAAGAGGTAGGGACATTACACGAAGATCTTAAATTTTTGTGAGCAGATGCGCAGTTGTCCTCTTCCCGTGCATGGAAAAGTGTGCGAATTAGAAATGTTTAAAGTTTTTCGAAACGTTCTTATGAGATGACTCAGTTTATAAATTGGTAAATGACGTATTTATAACAATGTATACAATTTAATCAGCACGGATAATTGCAAATAATGTGATATTATTATAAAGCGCCCTACCGATAGAAATCTCAGAGTATATGCTAAAAATTCTCAAGGCTCTGAGAAGCTCTGAGAAATTCTCCGCAGGCACTCAGGTAGTGAGTAAAGGTTAAATTTCTAAATCATTTCTATTAAAATTAAATGACAGTTATGTAAAATAACCAAATATATTAAACGTATATATCTATTGACGCCTGCATAAACGAACAGAACCTCTCTAACTTACGTCAATTGGCAAACTTTCTCAATCTCACACTTTTCCATATATAGGAAGAGGACAACTGTGAACCTGCAAACGAAAATTTAAGGTCTTCCTGTAATGTGCATACCACTAACGGTAATGTTTCTATTGCCAAGTGCGGAAACGGAGTTAGGTCTCCTTATTATTCCTTCGTGCTTTGCAACAACCAAATTCATTCACAACTAAGAATTTTATTTTCAACTAATATTACACGAATCCTCAGCTAAAAAATGAATGTTTGATGAAGTAGTTTAACTTTCAAGCAAGAAGTTGAATTTTTAGCCTACAAAGAAAAATCATTAAGAAATATAATACATGATGTTTCAGTCCAACAATTTTTTGATTAAATGAAAAACACAATTGAATTTAACCAAAAAAATCGAATTATCAAAAAAATAGATGAATCCTCAAGGAAAACATATAAATTTTTAACAAAACAGTTCTATTTTCAAGTGTTCGGTTGTTTCAACTAAAGTTTTCAACGAAAGAATTATTTTTTAATAAATTAGTAAGCCAGCAGTTATTTTTTGTTCATTTAATTTTTATATTCATACAAACAGTGAACAAAGTGTACGAGTTTTTAAAACTTGTAAAGGTTTTTGTTACGATTAAATTGAATTAACAGATAATCATCGTTAGGATGATATATGATCATTGAAATTAGGGGCTACTTGTTATTAATTAATTCTATAAACAAATTGTATACGCAAATTTATATCTTACACATATATGGACAGAAACAAATCGTTTTTTCTTCTAGCATCCTTGTAATTATATCAATAATGATGCTTTGTGACCAAATTTTACCAGCCATCAATATATGTTTCTTTTATACAGAAATTATGTTAGTATATACACATTTGAACCTTTTTTAAACTAAAAAAATCGTATTTTCTTCTCAGATCGTCCCAATTATGTTGCCAATTATGCTTTCTAAATAGATATTGCTACGCATTATTATTTGTTTATTTTCTACACAAATTATGGAAACAAATGCACATTTTAGGCGTTTATTAGCTGACCGAAATCGGGTTTTCTTCTAACGTTGCTCGAATTAGGATTTGCTTGTGTTTTTTATTGATTAACATGCTTTAATATATTTTCATTTTATAAACAAATTCACATATAAGGCGTTTGTGAGTAGAGAGAAGTAGATTTTGTTCTGATCTTGTTAAAATTATATCGTCAATGATGTTCTATACAAAAATGTTGCGAAGAATCTCTAATCGACACAAATTGTGTAAAGAAATGCGTAATGCAGATATTTATAGGCGGAAAGAAATTGTTTTTCCTTTATTATTTTTCAAACTATATTGACCATAAATTTTCTAGATAAAATTTGG
This sequence comes from Belonocnema kinseyi, assembly GCF_010883055.1. Classification (NCBI taxonomy): domain Eukaryota; kingdom Metazoa; phylum Arthropoda; class Insecta; order Hymenoptera; family Cynipidae; genus Belonocnema; species Belonocnema kinseyi. The sequence goes on from NC_046663.1 coordinate 116,963,137, forward strand.
TATACCTTCCTATTCGTTCGTTTCAAAAACAAATGAGGTAAGCAAATTAACATTTTAGGCGTTAGTGAGCAAAAAATCGTTCCTTCGTCTCTTATTATTAAAACTATATTATGAATGATGTTTTCTGACAAAGTTTTGTGATAAGATGAACTTTCTAAAATTTGTAAGCATATTATTTTCAACATACACATTGCAGGTGCTTGTAAGCAGAAAAAAAATGTTCTTTCTTGTAGTCTTGTTGAAATTATATTGACGATGTTTTTTTACATGAACTTTTGTCGAATAATTTCTCTTTGTTTGCAAATTTATATACGCTGCAGCGTGATTAACATTCAAAAAATATCATTGGCAATATAATGTTGTAAGCGATATTATTTTCTTATGAAATGGATAAATAACGGAAAACGGCGAAATTTCCCGTTAAAAAGTCATTATCAATATAATTCGTAAACTAATGCACGAAGATACGATTTTTTCTTGCGTAGAAACACCTTATATGTAAATTTGTTCGAAAAATCAGCAAATATGATTGCATAGCGAAACTTGTCCAGAAAACATCATTTCAGTAAGGTCAAAAGAAGAAACGATTTCTTTTCATTTATGAACACCTAATTCGTGCATTTATTTACATAATCGATCATATATTTCGATCATATATTTCTATAATATATTTATCTCGCGCTTCGCGCTCGATAATGTATTTACCTCGGGCTTCGCGCTCAATAATGTATTTACCTGGCATTACGCGCTCGATCTCTGTGCATAGATTTTTAAAACTAAAGGTGAAAGCATCGACAACAGTAATTTGGTGATTGCGAATTCTCTTTTGTTAAAGCTTCGTCGGCTTTAACGAAGAGTTTCTCATCACTTATCTCGTCCTTCGCACTCGAGTTCATCCCTGAAATTTTATATCATTCCCATAAATGTACACTATTATAATTATGAATTGGTATTGAAACAGACGAAGTTTTATTGCTCCGTTTAAAAAATGCGCATTCTTAAAAAAATTGTTATTAAACGTTTTATGGCAACTTCTGTCGTATCTCCATAAACTGAATTTGTTCATTTCTAATATTTTCTGTATGATTTAAACTTTACACATACGGTCTACTTAGCATCCTTACCGTTTTTTAACGTCTAAATCATGTATATATATGTATATATATATAATTATGTATACATATTGTTTTTTGGATTTTCCATTATTTTGTATGCTGTCAAAATTTGAATTTTTGATTTATCAAGAAAATTCAAAAAGTTGTTATGATAATCTTCTAGGTTATTTAGAAATCAAACTTTTTCATCTCTTTTCATTTTTTCATATCGTCCGTTAATTGGCTTAAAAGGTTCATTTTCGTGTGTTTCTTGGAATTTTTAAAATGCTATTCCTCTAATAATTTTGAAAAAAATTGTCTCATAAATATTCAAAATGCGGTTCCTTTTTTATTTTTATCCAAAATGGCTGGCGAAGGAACTTGACTTTTAATTTAGGACACTAAAAGAGTGTACCAGAGGCCAATATGATCGAATGATTTTTTCAAAAGTTATCGTGCTGACAGACAGACAGGCATAAATACCTACCGACAGACAGACACATTCGTAAAAACCTATTTTTCGGATTCAGGGGATCTCAAAACGTGGACATTTGACCAAAACTGGGGGGGGGGGGTCAAATTTTACACAAATCTAATACCTTCTCTGATGAGAATGTAAAAAAAATGTATCCTCAGTTATAAGCTCCTAAAATTTGCATTTCTTTACACAATTTATTCATAAAATGAACCAATAATATTTATGGTTGAAATTTTTCAGACAACATTATTAGTAATATAATTACAACAAAACTAGAAGAATAATAATTTATTTATACTGAGAAACGTCTGCGATGTATTGTAAATTTGTTTGAATAATTTGTCAATAGGAATAGTTATTAAGATTCAGTCTTAAATTTGCATAGCCACCTACTATCCTTAAAGATGGAGGCAAGTAATTGCAGACCAGAAATATATATACTTTGAGGAAAAATATTCCCTGATAACGATTGCTTGTTAATACAATGTTTTCATAACAAATTAACGAGTAAAAACAATACTTTTACGATTTTCTGAACAATATAGTCCTGAATTTTTTTAACAAAAATCTGAAGGCGGTCCATAATTGCGACGTAGTCACGACAAGTCTCCTGAAGATCCGGCAGTTTGATTGAGACCTTAGCCGATATCAGTTATTTATGAGAATTCAGTTGCCATACTCTTGTATAAAATACATTATTCTATTGTATATTAATAATAAATAATATAACAAATTAAAAACTCGTACTTCATTATGGAGGAAAAATGTCTTTGTTAAAAATTGCGATACAAATGTATTTATTTATAACAATTGTTTTAGAGAGAAAATCTATTGTGACATTAGGAACCTTCTAAATATTTACATAGAGTTGAATCCGCCTATAGGTTGAAACCACTGTATTGAACGATTTGAAAAATATTTAGCTGCAAAGTACAAGATTTTTCTAGCAAAATTATCTTTTCGAAATCTTGCAATCAACTCATCGCCAAATCTAATCAATTGTTCCCAAACAGTTTTTAAATTGATAAAAGAAAGAGCAGATCATACTCTTTAAATGTAGAATAAGGAAATTAATAAATATTTCGTTATAGCTGAGTAACTATAAAAAGCGTTTACCCTTGGAATGGAAATTTTGACTAAGATAAAAATATCAGTCATAGTGTTTATTAGTTTCTTTCCATGTAATCATTCCTTGTATAAATAAATGTTTGATATTCATAAATAAAGGCAAACAAAAATTGTGTTTTTCGAATATAAGCCTGTAGAAGAAAACATTTTTTATTGATGTTAAGTGAGTTACAAATTGCTAAAGTCCATTTTTTCCCTTAAAATACAAGTTTCACCCGTTTCCTTCCATCCAATCATTATAATGATATTATAAAGTCATTCGCTCTTTATTAATAACCAAGGAAGAATTTGTCTAAATTATCGAATTACCAAAACCAGTGTATTAATGGCGATCTTGTCGTTTAGTTTTAACTATACAATCAATATCAAGAATTCAGTTCAACACCGAAAATGCAGAAGCAACTAGCGGTTTTTCATCAAGAAATGTGATGAAAGCTCGGTCGACTTTTGATCGACCGTTCTTTTAAATTTATATTTTGGTGAACAAAATTATTTCGTCATTTGATCCATATGGCCAAATAATTTTTTATTTAACCAAGCCACTAATAATCCTTGGAACTAACCGCGAAGAGATAAAATACTTAAGCGCACGGCAGTTTATATAATTTCTTTTAAACATTCATTTGTATTAAAATCATTTTCTGAAAATTTTGGTTACACGAAATAACAATTGAAATGATAGGCCAGAATATGTGTTATTATTATTTTTATTGTCTGTGTGAGTTGCATTAAGCCTTTCACGTGCTCCTAAAATCAAATGAATTTTTCTTGGAATTATTAGTCTGCGCCCGGAAGGATGCTTTTCGTGCCGCGCCCTGGGATATCCAGCCCACTACTGATGTACTAAAATATCGAGTCGGGTAAACTCTGATAAGTTTAAATTAGAAACTATCCTCGTCACTATAAGGTCAATCAGAGTCTAACTATAAACGTGACTTCTGAAAGTTTTGAGTTCTGGAATCGTTCCTTTGAAACTAGCACCTATCCGCCAATAAAATAAATATTTATTCAAAAATAATTTATATACGTGTATTATTCGCCTTTATCAATCTGGAAAATACATATTAAACTCAATTTGCAAATGTATTTTCGTGAATCGTCCTTTGAATAAAGATCTATTGAACTTCGCTCTAAAAAGTATTTTACTATTTGAACTCAAGAAATTTAACGGGGGACCCCGTGCGATCGATGAATAGAGACCGGTGCGATGGACACGAAAGCCGTTGAAATTGCATCATCTTACGCACGAGTACTGAGAGAATACTCGCCGTAGTGGCTTTCTTGAATTATTTTTAGGCAAAACCGTCTTCTAAAATAATAAATGCAATCAAAAAAAGGATTTCAAATAAGATATGCATTATCTAATTTGCAAAGTAAATGTACTACTATTAAAAAAACATTTTTCTCCACATACTAAGTTTGAATAGTGTCGCTGGAACTTGTGCGCGCCAAGAGGTCGTACAACAATATAAAAGTAGGGGGAAGGTCACCTTTGCAAACGCAAACCGCCGAACTGTCAGTTCGTCCGCGTTCACTCGCAAGACCGTACAAGACTAAGATCATCCAAATCCCACGGATAAAAAGTTATTTATTTTACTGGAGCTGATAACAGGTATGTTTTTATTTTCTGTGCAATTTATTTTTTTAAATGCACATTTTTTTGAAATTATTATAATTCTTTTTGCCTTTTAACATTTTTATTTTTATCATTTCTTTTATGAATATTTATTTCATTCTCGAATAAACATGTAATTCTTTGGAAGTTATTTAATAAGTTTTAAAATTAAACAAAACATTCCTTAAATCATGCATCGTTGAGTTTCATGTAATTCGGAAGAATATTATTCAAATTAAGCATTTTTCATACATTCATTTTTCACGTTGATAAATATTGTACAGTTTAAATTTAAAACAATTTTTCACGGATTTTGTGATTTAAATATTTGAATTGAATATTTAATTTTTATTACACTCACACTGTGAAAATATATGACATATTAATTTACAAATCTCGAGTCTGATATGGAATTGATCGTATTTGTTGCGGCAGGAGGCTAAGGGTTTCGTACGAGTGGCGTCACCTTTTGCCAGATACTCTTACTCTCACTCGTTTTTATTTAAATTTTATCAAGTGGTAATACTTGAAGCGGCTGCTTGTTCCTGAAAAATATTTATATTTGAATCTTTTTATACCTATTTTCCCATTTGGGCGGAGATTTGATACCTAAAAAAAGATTCTGTTAGAAGCGTTCTGTTTTAAGTGAGAGTAGAGGACGTTCACCTCGAATAAGTGAACACAATTTAAATTCTTTGTGCTTAATTTGTAAAAGAGGTTATTACTATTACTATTATTTTATTTTTTAATATTTATTACAATAATTTAATATATTTTTTCATTTTAAACAGGAAAGGACAGGTCTTTGAAAAATAATGAAATGTACTTCCTAGTATAAAAATTTTATAATATACTGTTGGGCAGTTGAAAGATTTTTCTTTATGAAAATAAAGTAAAAATTATTCAACAAATTATTTGCTTATAAAACCTAAAAAGTTTTGTTTGAACTTTTTTTATCTCCCGAACCCAGGCTTCCTCAGGCTTGATATAAAGACCATGCATTTACAAATGACAGGTTTTTTCCGCAATTATGAATTTTGTGATATCATATTTTAACCACATAATCTTAGTGGGTAAATACAATCCCTCAAAAAGGGATTTTTCGAAAAATGGTCTGATTCTTGTTTTATTGGAATTAATTGAAAATTTCATGAATTTAGTGCGCCTGGGAAGTAGCACATGGCCACCATGAGTGTACCCATGGTGAAAGAAATTCGAGGCCCGTCGTTTCCGAATGAAACCATTGGATACGGCCACGGAAACGGCATGCCGCGAACTGTTACCTAAAAGTGGCAATTTCTTAGAGATGAATGCCACTTGTTATATGCTCTTTAAAATAAATAAATATATACTCAAAATAAGAGTTTAATCATCAGATAACGAGAAGGACTGTAGAAAAGCTGATAAAATATCGAGTTAGGGAAAAGAAACTTTTGCTCGAGTTTATTAAACGGTTTGGTCGGAGTAGCGTTTTGAATTTCTCTCGTCAATGGCTGATCTCCTCTCGGATTACAAATATCACATAAAGTATTTCAATACCATAGTTTTTTGAAAAAGAAATACTACCTGAAAAAACTATTGTGTTAATTGGGTCAATAATATTATATTTATACGATTTATTATTTTTGTAAACATAATGTTAGTTGTAAGATTTTGATGTTAGAAAGTTTAATTATCCCATAATATTTATAGAGTATATTTGATTAAAATTTTTATTTCATGAAGCATATTTTGTGAAAAAATATTGTTTAAACAAATTTAAGGTTGTTGAAAATAAGTAATAATTTATTACTTTAACTATTGGTGAATAATTGAAAATAAATTTATGTTACTTAACGATAATACAGTGATATTTTGGTAAAAAAAATAATTTTTGAAAAAATGTATTCAAACAAATTAAATTTGTTGAAATAATTGAAAATTAATTAATGAATGTTGAGCATATTCTTAATTTGCTCTATTTCAAACATAAAGATATTCTAGGGTGCAAATCACACAATTCCAGATAAAAATACGATTGGTATTTTCATGTCCTAAGATGCCTACTGTGGAACATTTTGATTTTTAAGTTCATAAAGTTATTGTAAATGTTTACTGAAATCTTAAAAATACAAAGTATCTATAATAGTAAATATACAAAATAGCAATACTTACCAAAATGAAAATTTTAAGCAAACCTACATCTCATTATTTATTTAAATTTTTCATAGTGAGTGTCCCGTATCTCATTTATAATTTATAAATATTTTTAACATAAAGAAAAATGTTAGGAAATTTTTAATTATAAATCTCTCTAATGCTTCTCTTTGTATGATAATATATTTTTTATTCAATAAACACCTATAATTTAACGTCGTATTAGGGAGAACTAACAGACGTACGTTAATCTGATAACGCTGCACTGAATTTGGCTTATTACTTTAACTTTCACTTCTGCACCCTTACCACATGAATTAAAACTAAACTTTTTCCCCTATTCAAAGTTGCAGAATTAAAATCGATAGAATAACTTATAGCTTAAAATCCTGTTCTAATTAAAATCTACATCATCAATCCGCTTGTTGACATTCTACCGGCAATTTTTATGGTTATGTTCACAACCAACAACGAAGTTAGAGCAGGTTTAGCTGGAATGAAAGACAATTTTTTCACTAAATCTTTTTGCAAGAAAGTTTCATCTATTATTTATTTTCGTTTTGAAAAATGTTACATACGTTTTTAAAGCAATCATCTATTTACTTATTATATTTAAAAACAATGCACACGTGCTAACTTGTGTAAATGTCACATTTCTATCCACTTTAAACATCGTAAAACCCCAGGTTCAAGCTCCGGATTTGATTGAGTGCCTAATATGCCTTACTCAAACTTCCTATTGTTAGAGATAAGAGCGGGTTGAGAGAAATAAAAAATGATTAAAATGTTAAGGAATTTAATTTCAATATTTAAATTCGGATTCTACATTAAATTTTCTATTGGAAACTCACGGAGTAATCGCAATACTTTTTTTGCAGCGGTAAAAAGTTAAAAAAAACGTATAAGATCCATAACGCCTGCTGACTTCTACTTACAGCTAATGCGTTTGAAGTGTAGCAGTCAACAAGCGTTAATTTAATTTTCAATATTACACTTAAAGAGTATGCAATTCGCAGCCTTTTCTCCAGCAATTCCTTTTTCATAATTTTCAACAGAAAACTCGAAATTCATCATTTTCCTCTCTTTTTTACATTCTCATTAGAGAATGTATTAGATTTGTGTAAAATTCGATCCCCCAGTTTTTGCCAAATGTCCACGTTTTGTGACCCCCTGGATCCGAAAAATAGGCTTTTTCGAATGTTTCTGCCTTTCTGCCTGTATGTTTGTATATATGTCTATATGTATGTATGTCCGTCTGTGAACATGATAACTTTTGAAAAAATTAATCTATTAGATTGGCTTTTGGTACACTCGTTTAGTGTCCGAAAGTGAAGGTCAAGTTTGTTAGCCAGTTACTTTGGATATAAAATTCAAAAAGTGAGCGCATTTAATGTTTTTGAGACCACTTTTTTTTAAATTCAAAAATTTTCTGTATGGGTGTTTATAGTATTTAAAAAGTTGAATAGTTTATCCTGATGACTTTTTGTATAAAACCAAAAATTACCAGAGTTAAAGTATTTACGAAATTCCAAAAAACACACAAAAATGAACATTTTAAGCCAAATAGCGGACGATATGAAAAAGGGAAGAGAAGAAAAAGATTGATTTCTAAAAGCCCTACAAAATTACTATAACAACTTTTTGAATTTTCTTGAAAAATCAAAGATTATAATTTTGACAGCATACAAAATAATGGAAAATCCAAAAATTACATTTTTTCATACAACAATTCCACAGTATTTCAAAGATTCTCAAATATATGAATGCATTTTCCAGAAATATATATTGATTCCATGACAAACTGTAACCACCCATCTCACGTGCGCAAAATACACATATAACAAAATTCTGAAACAAGGTTATGTTCCCCAGGATTCACCACGCATTTCAAATAAATAATTACGAATTAAAAAAAATGTAACACAACATTAAAATTGTTCATAAATACATTCGGGACCTGCATTAAGTACTTTCTTGAAAATTGGAGTTGGTTTTCATTAATGTGAGTTACTCATTTAGTGAGTTACTCACTTTACGTGAATGATATTTGACGTTTGACAAGTTTCAAAATTGTTTTGTACTTCGATCTTAATTAATTAAATAAAGTGAATATCTGCAGGTTGTACGTAATTAATTGGCTATAAACTCTCTTATTTTACTTATTGAATAAAATATGGGAATCAAACGCTTTTCACTAACTGCAACGAAAATTGTAATCCGTATGATTATAAAAATTGCAACGATGAATCTGAGATTAAAATGATGAGAAGTAAGAAGCGGCGAATTATTCTTATCAGCTGGGTGTTCAGCGACCTTGAAAATTTCGTCTCCGCCACTATAGAATGTTAAAGTATACATTTTTTGTGATATTTGGCTCAGAAATTATAAAAATTATTAGCTGAAATCTTCAATATTAACTCAGCTTCAGAATAGACCTTTTTATTCTAGACGTCGACAGTGCGCACATGCCAGGATTTTACGTCATTTCCTTTTTTTTCAAACAGTTTTGTGACGAAATGTATGGAAAATATTGTTAATAAAAATAACAACGAAAAATAAATGTGTAAATAAATCAGAGTTTAGAGACAACAAATTTTTAAGTAGATATCTTTCGTCTTCAAAAAAATGTTTGAAATTCCGGGAAAAATCACGGAAAATGATGTTCCAGGAGCAAAATTAGTGCACAAATCGGTGGAAGAGCGCAGTGTTAAACAGCTTTAACGATGGATAAAATATAGGAAAAGATCTTCAAAAGGAAAAAAAAGTGATTCAGTAGAAAGATTAATTGAGGTTGTGTTTGGCAGGTATAAATATTTTCTTTCTTTGCGAACATTTGCTTACATATTAAACGAAGCATTGTTATCGGAGTTTCGAACCTCCTAAATTTTTTGATAAAAATAAAATCTATTTAAGGGCATGTGATACTTCGTCGTGTGGTCAATTGGGTACAGTTCCGACGGCTTTTTTTCCACAAAAATGAAAATTTTCAAAAACTGAATTCGGAGATGCTATAAAATATCATAACAGACGTCCCCGGACTCTTTTTTCAGGCATAATAACAAAAAATGTTATTGTGCTAATTACCAAATTTTATGCATGTGTATTATTTTGTGGTTAGGGTGATTTTTAGCTCTCTGTCATTCCGATAATGTAGGTCTCTATCGTACCGATTCTTTCGGTAAGTATTCTAGAATAAGTATGGTGTAATAAACTATCTTACCAGCCTAGCTGGTAATGTAGATAAATTTTGAAATTTTCGGCGTAGAGGGCGTACGAAACAGCATGAAACTTTAAAACTAATGTTAAATTTTTCGCCACTGGGAAATTATTTATGAAATAAACTTTTTTGATTGCCTGCAAACAAGGTTAGTTCCGGGAGATTAGTTACTGTGTTTATTTGCAAGTCCAAAGTTTTCGGCCAAAAACATTGTGTAGTTTGGAAGTAACGCACAGGAGAATTGTAACATACATAACCTCCAAATATACACACGTTGTTAGCAATATCAAAATTTTTTTTGAAAAAAAAACACAAATAAAGTGTGCGAGGACGTTCGTTAGCATTTTCGCTATCATTTCCAAAAATTTTAAGACAAAATATTGATTATTCTAGAAAAAAAGCCGTCGGAACCTAAAACTGGTAAAATCGATACTAATTCCTAAGCGCTATGCAAATTAATCAGATTTTGCTAAATTAAAACTTTTTTGAATTAAACCAAAAAAAAGTGTGTGGAGACGTCCGTTAGCATGGTCGCTATCATGTCCCAAATATTTAAGACAAAATAGTGATTATTAAAGAAAAAAAGCCGTCGGAACCTAAAACTGGTAAAATCGATAATTTTCTAAGTATCACATGCCCTTAATACGTTCACTTGAGAACGCGTAACTATTATCAGAGATGAGGTGGGAGATTGCTTATGTCGTGTATTTGATTTCGACCGACTTACCCCAGCGCGCCCTGTTTGCCTTAGCCTTCCGGGAACTAAGATTAAAGGTCCAAAAGCGCGCCCTGTTTGCCTTATT
>NC_046663.1:116973707-116976292 GCF_010883055.1 Belonocnema kinseyi
AGTAATATATCATTGGAATCGGAAAAATTCGCAGATGCTGATAATGCTATTTTCAAATCGCTAGTTAAAAAATTAAAAGTTTTAAAATTTCCTTACTTTGACTTGCCATAAATAGACCGGAAAGTAGTAGGAAAAATGAAGTCGAGTGGAACCTGACCATACTTGAAAATTGAGCAAAAGTTTGCCAACCACTATCCTAGAGACTTCCCGCCTATATTTCCACTTTTTACAACTTCAGGCCTGACTGTTTCAAAGGAAAGTTTCTGGAACGATGAATGGACTAGCTGAATTACATATTAGAGTCCCAAATATTTTCTACGCCATAGGCGTAAACTTGTCAAATCCTACAAGGGGTCGTCCCACCGTACTCCAGTTGCGCTAGCGACTATTTACTTGCAAAATACCGATGTGTTTTACGCCATTGGCATATTACAAATTTAGGATGGTTAATATTTCTTAATGAAGCTTTACATTCTTGATGTAATAATTACCATATGATTTTCTTAAAAATGGTTAAAGATCTAGCACGTGAAAGTATGTACATTCAAAAATGTGCACTAACTTATTTAAGTGCAATTGATTTTGACTTAAATTGACATTATTAGAAGCTGACATTATTAAAACTTAAAACGACATTATTAAAAGAACGGTTAAATGCCATAGAAATTGGAACAATTTCACAGGTTTCGCAAAGACTTCGCATAGATTTAAAAGATTTGATAAAGTCTTTTATTATTCGACAATTAAGATTTCAAAGATATCTGGTCGATTAAAAAGACTGCATAGACTTCAATTATTTTACAAAGATTTCACGAAGGTTTTATTTATTTAAGAAATATCACCGAATATTTCAAAAGTATTTCAAATAATTTGCAAAGACTTTTAAACAGTTCACAAAAATTTCAATGATTTCCCAAAGTTTTCAAAGATTTTAAAGATTTCGCCGAGATTTCAGATAGATTTGAAAAATTTCAGATACCTTTCAAATATTTCACAATGATTTTTAGAGAATTTGCCAGTATTTAATAAAGAATTAAATGATTTCCCAAAGAGTTCAAATATTTCAGAGAGATTTGAGATAGATTTCAAAGATTGAACCAAAGACTTCAATAATTGCCTAATGATTTTGCAAAGATTTTGAGAGAATTCACTAAGATTTTAGAAAGATTTCACAAAATTTTCAATGATTTCCCAATGACTTTAAAGATTTCACAAAGCTTACAAATATTTCACAAAGATTTGAAATAGATTTGAAAGATTGAACAAATCATTCCAATGACGTCCTAATGATTTTACAAAGATTTCAAACATTTTGGAAAGATTTAGGATATGTTTAGAAGATTTCACAGATATTTTCATTATTTTACAAAGATTTCTATTATTTCACAAAGTTTTCAAAATTCTCAAAAATTTTAAATATGTTGAATAGATTTAAAAAAGTTATTTCGCGAAAATTTCACGAAGAATTTACAAAGGTTGCAATAATATCTCAAAGATTTTAGGAAGAATTTACAAAAATTTCAAATATTTCGCAAAGGTTTCGGATAAATATAAAAGAATTCGGAAAGGCTTCTATTATTCCACATCCACGATCGGATGAGTTTAAGCAAAGACATTATTATCTTTGGTTTAAGCATTTGATTTACGAGTAGGCGAATCAAGACTTTGGCCCTCCCTGGTCGATTTCTATGGGAGGCATTGGCCCCTGTGTCCCCTTGGTAAGGCTCCACCGCCTCTGATTGACATTGGAATAGGAGGGCACTAGCCTCATGCTACCTAACTTGGGTGCGGGGATTGATCATAAGTTACAAGGGGGAGTGGACCATGTTGGTTTGCTAAAGCAATAGAGGTTTAGCAATCCAAAATCTAGGTAGAACAGCCCGCTCGTTATTTAGATCCGGCAACGACATGCCTATTTGGAAAAAACCCGTTAACTGCAAATCGTATAAAGTCACCTGAAGCAATTAACGGTAGGCGGCTCAAGGGCCTTATCCAAAATGCAGTTAACGGTGTTCTTCCAAATCAAGGCAGTATTTCTCTCCTATTCGTATGGACATATCAAATACTAAGATTTTTAAATTTTTTTACGAAATTGACTAAGTTCTAATTGAATTTGCTTGAAATTTAAGAAAAATACATATATTAAAAGATTTTTGTATCAGAATCTCTGAAAAAATGACCAACTTCAATTTCTAAAATTAGACTAATTCAGAGTGATAAAAATTGAATAATGTAATTGAAAAATAATTTTTAATTCGAAGCGTTTACAATTTTAAAATTAAAAATTGGTCAAAGTTAAAGCTTTATTATCTAATAAAAATTATGTGAAATATTAATAACATTGATATTGAATAGCTTCTAATATATAGAATCTATTGAATTGAAGATCATACTCTAATTATTATTATATAAACTCCTTATCTTTAAAAACACAATAATGAATTTAAATTTAAATAACATGGATCAAAATAATGAGTTATGATTATTCATAGTATTAATTATAAATTAATTAATAATTATATTATTCTAAGAACTGGAGATAATAAATAAAAAATTATCTTTTTTATGATAACATTTTCTAGTTG
>NC_046663.1:116976392-116980224 GCF_010883055.1 Belonocnema kinseyi
TACTAAAATTAATGCACTGATTTTAGGCCCGCCTTAGTAAAAGAAAAAATTTCAAATGCGCATAGAATGTGAATTTGAGAGACCTCTGTTCCAGTGTGGATTAAAACATTAAAAATCTGCTCGCTACGCGGGCACATTCTCATCTCCTAGGGCGTGCAACTGTTGGTTCTCGCGCTTCGCGCTCGGTTGTACATTTATCTCGCGCTTCGCGCTCGATTATGTATTTACCTCGCGCTACGCGCTCGGTCTTTATATTTTCGCACATTCTTACGTAAACATTTTTAAATTAAGTCTCAAAACGTCTACCACTGTAAATTTGTAATTGTGACTTCTCTTTCGTTAAAAGAGAGTTTGAGCGCACCTACGGCACGCGACTGATGGCAATCGCACTCCGCACTTAGTCTTTGCATTTGTTCCGCATTTCTTCCGATTTCGGACACAGACCTTTTAAAATCAAAGGAGAAAGGACCGACAACTGTAATATTGTGATTTTGAACTCTCCTTTGTTAAAGCTCTTTTGGCTTTAACGAACACATTCTCATCACGTATCTCGTGCTTCACACTCGATTTTGTCCAACATGTCAACTTTTCTACATTATACACAACACTTTTATATCAATTATAATACATTTTTATGTAACCCTGCCTGGGATTACTTATTAAAAAATTTCAAAATAAAAAGCAAATTGTATTTATCATGATTATTTTTGTATTTGTTTCTTATTTTGCTTTAAATTGTATTCTAAGCTGCTCTGAAACATGTATCATTTCAATAAATGTATATCATTACAAGTCATATTATGCATAAAAATTGGATCATACTAATTCTTATTTCCTTGTTTTTATAATTTTTTTATTTTTAATGTTGTTTTTTACGATTAAATAAAAAGTACTACGCATCTGCATAGGGTCTAATACAGGAACCTATATAGGTTATTATATAGGAGCCTATGTTCTCTTTCGTCTTTTCTGTGCTTTTTCCAAAAATTGCATTTTTGCATTTTTTATCTTATGTTTTACGATTAAAAGAAGATCTACTCGTCCAATCGAAAAATGATTAATAATAAATTTATGGATCTTTTTAGGTGAACAACTGTTGTCTGGTAAATTAAGTTCATATCTTGTGTCGTTTTTTCAAACAAATTTAATATTTTTATTTAGAATGTTATTTTTTACGACTAAAGCAAAAACTAACTGCACTGAGAAAAAAGGATGTTCAAAAGTAAAATCTAAATATTCTGGGTTAACATATTATATGTTTAACTATAGGACAACAATTTAGATGTTCGAAGTTAGCATCTGTTGATCTTAAAATGTGAAATGTTACCCCCTAACATTCAAAATGTTCTACTGAAAAATCCGAGATATTACATGTATGGTTTTGTCAAATTACGTCTGTAAATATTTGAGGAGTTTACTTAGTTATGGTCATTTAAGGAATTAATTGATAAATTATTTGTGAATTTTAAATTAAACTTTAATGTTCGTAGACGAACGAAAAAAAAGATAAGGGGTATAAAATGTCGACCAGATAATGCATACAGTCAAGTTGAGGTTACATTCAATATTTCTAATTCAAAATAAAAACGTGGATGATTAATCGGAAAACGAATGATATGTAATCTGAATTAAATATTCTATCTATTTTAAGTTACTTAAACTCAAATTTCATTTCAAATTTATAAACCTTTTGTCAAATGTGTTAAGTCAATAAACCTAAAACATAAGATCGTTGTTCTCTTCTTTAAACTTAAAAAAGTCGTTATCCAATTTCATCTAAGGAAATCTAATTTTTATTCTTTGGAAATGTTCCAAAATTGTGATATTCCATAATTTTAATATTGAATACATATAGCTTTGAAATATAGTCGTGAAATTGCAATGCGCGATGCGCATGCACTCGAACGGTTTTAACATCTGAATGTGTTTCATTTTAACATCTAACATCTCAAAAAGATGTTAAATGTTTGGCATCAATATCTGCGTATTAGGTGCTACAATCTCACCCTTTGAACATCTACATTTGAACATCCATTTTTCTCCGTGTGTCCTATCAAAAATTATAGCTCTTTTTTGGATGAACAATTTTTGTCTCATTTTTTTCTTAGCTTATATCAAAAAGTGATTCATTATCAATTTATAGTTCGTTCCAGGGCGTGCAATTTGAGCTTCTTCACTTTTTTCGTATCTTACATAGTTTGACCAAAACATGGAATTTTGGAATTTTTCATTATTTTTGGTACAATCAAATTTGGAATATTCAACTTTTCGACAAAATTAAAAAAGTTGTTATGGTAGTCCTGTAGGCTTGGATTTTGAAAATGCTGTGACTCTGACAATTTTCTTTTTATAGAAAAAAGTCATGGGGATAAATTGTTTGAGTTTCTGAGTACTATAAACAAACGTGCATAGAATTTTTAAATCTTGAAAAAATGTGGTTTCGAAATTTTTTTGTATGATCAAATTTGGAATTTTCAACTTTTTGACCAAATTGAAAAAGTTGTTATCATAATCTTGTAGGGCTTTCAAAAAGCAATGTTTTTCTTCTCCAGACTTTTTTTTATCATGCGTTGTTTGGCCTGAATTGTTCATTTTAGTTTTTTTTGTGATTTTGAAAATGCTATAACTCTAGTAAATTTTAATTTTTCGAAAAAAGTAAGTGGGATAAATTGTTAAATTTTTTTAACACTATGAATAACCACACAAAGAATTTTTGAATTTTTAAAAAAGTGGTCTCAAAAATATTTAAAGTGCCCACTTTTTGAATTTTCATCCAAAATGGCTGGCAAACGAACTTGACCTTTAGTTTAGGACACTAAATGAGTGTACTAAAGGGCAATCTAATAGATTGCTTTTTTCAAAGGTTATCGTGCTCACAGACAGACAGACAGACATACAAGGATACAAACAGATAGACACATTCGTAAAAACCTGTTTTTCGGATTCAGGGGGTCTCAAAATGTGGACATTTGACAAAAACTGGGAGGTGAAATTTTACACAAATCTAATACCTTCTCTGATGAGAAGGTAAAAATCATATTAAAATAAGTGATAATAATACTGGTCATATGTTCGACTGATTAATCACAGTAAAATATATGGAGAAAAGTATTGCAAGAAAAAATATACTACAGAAAATCTTGATAAAGCAAATTATTTAACTGAAGAGATTATGAAATTACTTTAAGTAATTAATAAAAATAGATACTTACTGAAACTAATGAAAATAAAAGTTTTTACCATTATAGAGTTTTAATTTCTTTTTTAATTCTTATTAAATATATAGTGCATACATTTTCTTATAAAAATTAATTTGTTTAAAATGTTCAAATGGATCAAAATCTAAAAAAAGTTAAGTTCTGAATTTGTTTATGAAATTTATTTGTATAATAAATCATTAATGTAAATTTGCAAGGTGTCGTAGGAAAACGTGATTAGAAATATATTATTTATTGATTCCGTAAACAAATTAGGCCTATTTTTCAAAAAATGCCCAAACTATTAATTTGCTCATGAAAGTAGTTTAAATAATAAATCTTGAAAATGCGATTATTATAATTAATCGGAAAGACGTTCTTAATTAAATTTGTAAAAAAAACTGACCCTATTCGTTTGAAAAATAGCCAAATTCTGAAGTTGTTATGAAAGTTCTTTGAATAATTAACCATTCTTGTAGATTTAACAAATACCTTAAGAAAGAGTCATCGCAAAGACAATCATAGTTAACTTCGTAAACAAATTTTGTTTATTAATTGAAAAATACCTCACCTCTCAATATGTTTATGAAAATTGTTTAAATGATTAATAATTATTATAAATTTACAAAGTATCG
>NC_046663.1:116980324-116981884 GCF_010883055.1 Belonocnema kinseyi
AAGTTATGAAAGTAAAAATGATTATCGTGGTATTTTATTGAACTTTATTTCCAAATAAAATAATTGCAAGCAAAGTAGGATTCGCGCGCAGAGCGCGCGTATCAGCTTTTATTTTGGTTGAAAATTCGTCTTTTTGGAAGATAGTTCGTCTTCTTGGTTGACAATTAAACTTTGTAGTTAAAAATTCAAATGCTATTTCCTTGAAAATTCATGTATTTTGTTAACAATTCGCCTTGTTGGTCGATAGAATGATTTATTTAACTGAAAATTCAACTAAACGCAGTTGTTAATAAAGCTATTTTGTTAAAAGTTTAAAAAAAAATTAAAGAATCCAGTTGAATATTTCTTCAATTCAGTTGAAAATTCATCTCGTTGATTAAAAATTTGACTATTTTGTTGAAAATGATTTTTTAAACTAAAAATGCAACTATTTCATTTTTGGTTTAAAATTTATATTTTTGACTTGAAATGAAACTATTTTATAAAAATTGTCCTTTCTGAGTTGAACATTCCTGAAGATTCGTCTTCTGTGTACTCTCTAAATCTGAATCAGTATATGTCTAATTCAAATCAGCGTATATACACTGTTGAAACAGTGAAATGTAACTGCTGATCAGTGAAATTTCACTGAATAACAGCTAAATTTCGCTGCTTTTACAGCGAATATACGCTTTTAGTCCCTTATTTTATTATTTCTGTAAAATTTTCGTGGTGTAGGCGTGACTCACTGAGCGTGGAAGCGAGTAATGTGAGGAAAGGGATGTAGATCTTTAAGAATTAAGATTGATCTAGAATAATTCTCGATTTTTACATTCTCGTCAGAGAAGGTATTAGATTTCTGGAAAATTGGTTCGCCCAGTTTTTGTCAAATGTCCACGTTTTTAGACCCCTGAATCCGAAAAACAGATTTTTACGATTGTGTTTGACGCCTAATTTACAATTAAGTTTCTTTTGCGCATGTCAAATATAATTTAAAATACTTTTGCGTACACGTTTCGCTTGAAGTAAAAAACGTGATAAATGCAATTCTGTAGAAAATTCAGATCAAATTCAGATAGAAGAATTTCATTTTACCTTCATCGCGACATACCTTAAAAATGCATTTTTTACGTTTCATTAATATTTAAAAAATATGAAAAGTACATTGTTGGATGGATTCATATTTTCATAATGAGAATAATAACTGGCAAATTCTAAACAATTGTATGTAGATTGAAAAATTTCCATTCATTTATATTGAATTTATCGGAAAGTTCTTCTCTTGAAAAGAACAACTTCTGTAAATCATAATAAACGTGTTAAGAAAATTCGATAAGAACAGAAATAAATATTGAAGTTCACCCCCATTATGGAATACTCATCCCCAGTAATCTACCGAGAGTCCTAGATTCCTAGAGCTGTGGTCGGCAAATTTTTTGCTTAATTTTCAGGTATGGTCAGGCTCCACCCGACTTAATATTTTCTACTACTTTTCGGTCCATTCATGTGCCTTAGTGTGAGTGAGCTTACTCCAGCAAGGGTATTTTGTCCACAGGAATGTCAAAGTAAGGAAATTTTAAA
>NC_046663.1:116981984-116983986 GCF_010883055.1 Belonocnema kinseyi
ATTTCAACTAAAATGATAAATCTTCAACAACAAAAATCAAGTTTCAACAAACCCCTACAACTATTAACGTAAAATTCTTTAATTTTTACCTGCTAAATGTTTCAGTATATACAATTTTAAGTATTCCTTCAAAATTGTTGAATTTCACGTTACAGTTTAAAATTAATTATTTCACTAAGCATTGGTTTTAATGATTTTTTCAACTATAAAATGTTATTATAATAAATAAAATTTTTAAATTTATTATCTTCAGATCTTAGAACAATAATACTTTGATAATAATAATATGAATAATTATACCTAATTATTTTAATATATACTATTAAATTTCAAATTATTATTATTATTATGTTTTCTTAACCGATTAGGAGATTATATAATAATAATTCAAGGATAATTTTCAAATTCAATATACAATATTAAAATATAAGTTTCACTTAAAAAAAATTAAGAGAAAAATGTTTTCAGCAAGTATGCATCGCGGGAAACAAACTTTTTGGAAAAATCATTTTCGAAGCAATGTTTTTTGGCTTCTGACATTGGTTTTATTAAAAAAGGGTTAAGTGCATTTTTCACTTAATTTTTATGTACAGAAAGTTTTCTTTTGATTTTGATTGAAAAATTAAATATGTATATATAATATCATATATACATACATACATGCATACATATATACGTATATATACATATATAATAATAATAATAATTACATAATTTTCATACATTTCATTTAATGTTTAACAAAGTTCTATTTGTTCAAAAAATTTTCATTTGCTCAAGCAGTTATTTTTCGATAACTATTGAATAGAATACATATATAATTAATTGCGATGTCAAAAGTATTTTTGGAACAGTAATTATTTAAACTAATTATATTTGTTTAAACAATTAAAAAGTGGTAAATTTTTTCTTTCTATACGCTATAAAGTCAGAAACATAATGCTATGTGTTCTATTTTATTGAAATTCTTTTAGTTACCGAAAAAAACTGCTTTAGCAAATAAATATTGTTTAAAGAAAAAAAAATTTATTGGACAATGAAATAAATGTGTAAAAATTATATAATTATTCAATAGAAAGTAGCATTTGATACCAATTTGAATAAAATGGGGCATCTCTGGCTCAATTGAAAAATTTTTGAAAATAAACAATAATTAATTCTTCAAATAATTACGTAATGTTTTTAGACAAATTTACTACTTCAAACAATGACAAAATATTTCATTCCAATAAGAAAATAAGATCATTTTTTTTAATTTCTGGGGAATAAATGATTGTTTAAATACTTTACATTTGTTTAAACAATTGAAATTTTTTTAAAAGTCATAATAAATACTAAAATTGTATATTAATGATTATTTCTTTGAAAACGACTACG
The DNA here is from genome assembly GCF_010883055.1 of Belonocnema kinseyi. Taxonomy (NCBI): domain Eukaryota; kingdom Metazoa; phylum Arthropoda; class Insecta; order Hymenoptera; family Cynipidae; genus Belonocnema; species Belonocnema kinseyi. Next base: position 116,983,362 of record NC_046663.1, read on the forward strand.
GGAATTGCTGAAAAATAACAATAAGCATACCTGCGACAACTTATTCTAATTTTAATCTTTTCATTGCAAGTAACATTTCGTTGGAATCGCAAATAAACGTGCATTTCGAATATAATATTTTCAAATTGCTGATAGAAAAATAAAAAATTTCCTATTCATATTTGGAAAAGATAATTTAGCACGAAAGTTAATCAAGAATTATTCAAGTTTTCAAGGCGACCTCAAAGTCAAATCAGAAACTGGTTCGAAAATTTCAAAATTGCAAAATGTTGAGTTGAAATTTTTTAAAAATAAATAATTTTCAATATGAAGCAATTAAAACTCGAGAATTTGCAAACGAAAACTAAATTGAATGTTTCAATGATTGTAAATGTTTTAATTCAGTATTGAATGTGAAAATTCAGAGATTTAAAACTGTAACCATTCAAAAACTTCGAATTTTTATTTATTTATATTTTACACAATGCAATTTTAAACTTTTTAATTTCAACCAGTTCATTCAAAATAAGAGCCGCATTTTGGAGCGTGCAAGCCGTGCGGTTGCACAGAGCGCCATGGTTGAGGGGGAGGGAGCATGCGATTTTACTCCCTGCCTTCTTCAACCTGTGTTTTCAGGTTTCTGGAA
>NC_046663.1:116984086-116993931 GCF_010883055.1 Belonocnema kinseyi
TCAGCTATTTCATTTTTGGTTGAAAATTTATCTTTTGACTTCTTCAAGGTAAGTGGGTAAAAATTCACGCATTCTGTTGAAAATTCATTTTTGTTGTTGAAAGTATTAATTTTTTTAAACCGGCAATTCAAGTATTCCGTTTATTCCATTCATGTTTGTTTGTCAATTGAACTATTTGTCGTTTAAAATTCGCCTTTTTTTAAAAAATCAATGTTTTTTATATAAAATTACGAAACTTAAACAATTAATTTTTTTTAAACAGTGTTTTAACCGTAATAAGGTGCTAATTCTATTTTCGTAATTTTGGGCTCACAGCTACGCAGCTATTCATACCGAGTATTCTTACAACAGAAATAGACCATAAAAGGAGGAAAATTTCCAAAATTGATTAGGTTCAACCAGGTAGACGAACTATAGGCAAAGGCATATACGGTTCTTACTTAATTCCAGAAGAATGTTTTCTAGGTTTTCCCCGCTAGTAATTGAGGGGTTCAAACTTAAAAGGCCTTGAATAAGTATGGGTCATATATCTCTCAAACTTAAGACTATGTTGTAGAACCGTTTGCAGTTTAATATTTAGGAATTTGCAATCGCGTATGTTACATTAAATTATTTAGTACTTTTATTACTGTTTTCTTCTATTTTATTTGAATAACTGTACACTTTAAGGTAGTATTTTGTGTGTATATATTAGTTATATTTTCTCAAATATGTGATTCTAATTTCAAGGTAAAAGTGCCGTTAATCATTTAAAATTTGAAATCGTACAATTAAAAATAATGTTGTAAAAAGCTCTGAATAAAAAGTTCGTAACATTTGGAAATGTTCAAGCATTTTTCTCAAGTTAATATTTGCCTGACAAACAACGCCACTGATAATAGTAAACAATGATGTTCTTGAAAGTATTTTTTTTCACATATATGTGTGTGTGTATATATATGTATGTATGTATTTTAGCTACAAACTGTATATTAATTAATAAAATCTGTAACTGATAAACATATGTTATAATAGTTACTTAATTTTAGCGTTTTTGAGAAAAACTGAAGGTATTATAATTGACAAGATACTATTTTTTTGTTTCTAAAGAAATCTCAATATTCTTTATAAAATGGACAAATTGGATTTATCCCTTGCTTGATTTTATACAGAATTTTGAATTTTGATAGCATTCATTATTTTAAAGAGAAAAATGTTTAGCTCTGTCATAGTTAAATTAAATAAAACTTTTCAGTTATTCAAAAATAGGTAATATAATTTATGATTTATAGCATATAAATAGCTATGTAACGATGTAATATTAAAATTTTTAATTTAAACAATAAATAATTAGTTTTCATTATATAACTACTCACTAATAATTGTGAATCATTAGAATAATTATATAATAAGCACTTAATATTCGAGTGGTAAATAAATATGCAGTACATCATTTACATTTATGGTAACACCTGTAATTGTAACTGCGGTGATTACTCATTTTAAAAATTTTCTAACTTCAGCAATTCCCGACGCGGAACGTCTGAAAAATGCCGAAAACTGCGAAGTAACTCCGAGGAGTTGACCCACAAACCAAGAGGGCGCTTTTAGCAGTCGAATTTTGACGTAGTCTCTTATTCCATTACATGAGCAATCTCCCAACTCATCTCTGCTATTATATTTATGTATTTATAACCAGTTTATATGAAAGAAGGAAAATTTGTTAGTACATTCCTTATACCAGTTAATCACTAACAAATGTCTATTTATTTTCTAAACTTAAAAAAGAGAAGTAGAAAATATAATATTGTGTTATTTTATATTTGTATGAATATTAAATATTTACTCAAACAAAGTTCTGAACTGCAAATCTTGTATAAAAGAAAATATTTATACCTGCCATACAAAACCTCAACTAACCTTTCCACTAAATCACGGTTTTTCCTTTTAATGGTGGTTTTCTACATTTAGGACATCCTTTCAGGTGCCCAATACTGTGCTCTTCTACTGATTCGTGCACTAATTTTGCACCTGGAACATCATCTTCCGAGAGTTTCGCCGAATTTTCAAGCATTTTTTAGAAGATGACAGTTTTTTTTGTTGCTGTTTTTATTGACAATATTTTCCATACATTTCGACACAAAACTGTTCAAAAAATACGGAAATGACGTAAAATTTCGGCACGTGCGCACTGCCGACGTCTAGAATAAATAGCTCTATTAGAATGAGCCATCGCCATATAACGGAATTTTCAGGAGTTTCACCACTCGGTTTTTGAGTATACACCATATTACAAAACATGAATAAAGATTTCAAAATGTTTCAAAGATTATAAAATATTTAAATGGGTTTCAAAGATTTTTAAAAGGTTAATGTTCACCAGATTTCAAAGGTTTTGAAACATTTGGAAGGTTTTAAAAGGTTTCAAAACATTTTAGAATATTTTTTTTACTAATTATAGATTTCAAATCATTTAATGATTTCAACGAATAAAAAAGATTTCGCAAACAAAGATTTAAGAAGAATTTCCCAAAGAGAATTGCCCGTCCCGAGAATTTTTGTGAACACATTCTAATATTGTGTTAGGATTGTTTTTAATTTGTAACAAATTATTCATTTATAATGCACAGTTAATCCTGGGGAACATAACCTTTTTTCAGAATTTTGTTATAGATATATTTTGCGCATGTCTTCTGAGTCTCGAAGCCTTTGATCAATCAGTGCAAGATCTCGAGCGTGGGAGATTTGGAAACCGAATTAAAATCGCCTATATAGTACTTTTTTGCATTACACAAATGCAAAACGGATTGCATTGTATGCTAAAGTTTATATCATTATAATCCCTATGATTACATAGTAAACGTCCTTACTGTACAATTTAGAAGTTAAAAGGCCATAACGCTAATCGGTAGACCGTATGTGTAAAGTTTAAATCATAAAAAAATATTAGAAATGAGCAAATTCAGTTTATGGAAAAACGGTTAAAGTTGCAATAAAGTGTTTAACAACAAAATTTGTGTCAAAGAATTCGCATTCTTTTTAAGTGAGAAATTGAAACTACGCCTGTTTTAATATCAATGAAAGTTATGAAGTATAATAATATACATTTATGGGAATGATATTTAATTTCAGGGATATAGTCGAGTGCGAAACGTGAGGTACGTAATGAGAATGTGTTCGTTAAGGCCGAAGGAACTTTAACAAACGAGAATTCACAATTACCAAATGACTTTTCGATACTTCCACCTTTAGTTTCAAAAAGTCTATGCACAAAGATCCAGCGCGTAGCGCGAGGTTAATACATTACCGAGCGTAAAGCGCGCGATAAATATTTTATCGAGCGCGAAGCGCGAGAACCAACAGTCGCGTGCCCAGGTGCGCTCGAACTTGCGGGGATTAAATCAAACTTGCGGGCAGATTTTTTCTTAAATCTTTATTTCAAATACAGCTACTTGCTTTACAATGAATGTTAATATAAACTGAAGGGATGAAGCTCAAAACATTAATTAAAAAAAACAGTCCCACATTCAACCAAATAATTGAATAATTAACCAAAAAGATGCTATGTTAATCAAGATCGATAGTTTATTACAAAAAAGACAAATTTTCAAGCAAATATTGCAAGTTTCTATACTAAAAAAAGATAAATTTTTAACCGAAAATGGGATAGTTACATTTTTTGCAATGAATATTAATTTTGATTTAAAAAATATCAATGTGCAACAAAATATGTACTTTTTCAACAAAATTGTGAAATTTATAAAGCCAAAAAGGCGAATTATCTTCAAAAGGTTTAAATTTTCAACCAGAAAATTATATCATTTTACGAAAAAAGTCGATTTTCTACCAATTAGTTAAATTTTCCAATGAGGCGTCATTCACAAAAGAAATGATAAGTTTAGGGGGCGGGGGGGGGGGTGTCTGCAGAAGTATCATTCTCCATGCTAAGACCAATGGAAAAAGTGTGACGCAGGGGAGGGGCGGTCAGAATTTTCTGATAAATGTATCACGTGTTTTGTGAATGGCCCCTGAATAGTTTTTCTTTTAACTAAATAGTTACATTTCCTACCAAAACAGTTAAATTATCAACCAAAAGTATGATATTGCCAAAATAAAGATTAATTGCTACGAAATATTTTTATTTCCTACCAATTTTATATATTTCCAAGCTGCAAAGTCGAATCATCACAAAACCGAATTTATTTGAACAAGAATTCAAGATTTAAACAAAAATTTGAATTTAAATAAAAATATGAAAATGTTAAACGAAAAATAATTTCATAACTAAGCAGATCCATTTTTGAATAAAAAATTAATTACATTATTCATTAAGCCAAATAGTTCAATTTTCAACACAAAAGATAAATTGTCAATCAATAGGTATAATAATTTGGTTTTTAGTTTGAAATATAAGTTTTCAACCAAATAGATGCATTTTCAACCACGAAGATTCAATTGCTCTAAAAAGATATGCAGTTTCCACAAAACGTGGAATAATGGCAATTGAAGTTAAATATGTGAATTTTCAAATAAAATGGTAAATCTAAATTCATTTATAAATTTATTTATGGAAATACATTAATTTTAAACAGTAAACGAAGAATTTGTAAATAAAAATAGAATAATTATATTTTATGCTAAATAAGTAAATTTTCAAGAAAAACAGAAACAAATTTTCAAGAAACGAATTAAATTTTCCACCAAGAAAATGAATTTTTTAGCAAACATTTAAATTTTCAACACAAAAATGACAAATTTTCATGAAAAACAACATTCAATACGTGTATAAACGAACGTTCAATACGTGTGAATCAAGAGCGGATTGCAGCTAGTGGGACGTTAGCGCAATTGTTTAACACAAGCTTTCAAAATGTAAAGTTTTAATCCGAAATTTTTTTAATTCAGGGTTCAGACAATTCCGACGTGGAGGAGGTGACATTGAACACAGAATTGAATATTTTAAATTATAAGCTTTGAAAGTTATCTGAATATAAATTTTGATGAAAGTAAAAAAAAATAATTCGCCGAAAACATTTATCAGACACAATTGTCTAAAATAAAAAAATAAATTCACCTTCATTGTTCCCGTTGACAGCATTTTTTTTAATGTTGTAGACATTGTAGACCTTTAAAATTAAATTATTGACATAATTATTGATATATAATTTTAAAAACTGCTATTTAAAGATGGAATCATTTTTTCATTTTTGTAAGGTTTCAATTTTTAAATTCTGAACTTTTACGTTAAGCGTTGAATTACGTTAAGACCTATTTATAACTTTGAACTTTTGAATTGACATTGAAATTGTGGAATTTCGAACTATCCAATTGATATTTTAAACATGGTTGATTTCTGAAATTGTTAACATTTCCCATTTTTTTATCTCGAACGTTCTTTCACAATAATTCCATTTTCAAGGATTACAATTGAGACTTTTTTATTTTGACTGAGGAGAATGAAGGTGTCCTTATTTCGATTTTCCAAAAATTTCGTTAATGAATGTTTAAGTTACATCACAATTTTTTAATTTTAATACAAATTTAAATTTCTACAATTTCAGATGCTTTTATTTTGAAATATACAATTTGATTTTTAATTTGAAGTGGTCAAATTTGAATCCTTTTGCATTTAAATTCATACATTTTTTTATTTCACTTTTCAATCATTGAATTTTGAATTCTTTTCATTATATAATAATATGATATAATTATAATATAATATACAATATTATATACATATATATAATATAACTATAATAATATATTAATAATTATTATTATAAATTTGAAAGAGTTAAGGAATACCGTTTTGACGCAATTATAGATGTCGGAATAATTGTAAATTATAAACAAAAACTTTATATTTTACTTTTAAATTTTATTAAATATTTTTTTGAATAGTTGTTCAAATAACACAGAAAAATGCTTATGAAGTCAAAAGAAAGAAATATGTTAATTACTAAGGGAGAAAATGATAAATTACTTAATACGCATGTTGAAAAGTTTACTAAATTGATTGATAAAAATTGTGGTTCAAAAATGCAAAGTGCCTTATTTAAAGAAGGTGATAAGCTTTAAGGTGTTTTAAACAATTATAATAAATGTGATTCATCAATATCAGGTGTAAATTAAGTTTTTAACAAAAAAGGCGAAATTTGTTTGAATCCTATTATAAAAGATTATTTACAGTTACAGGTAAAGAACTCATCCCCTGGTGACTTATAATTATTTTATACTAATAGTTTGTAACATTAATTAAATATAAATAACATAGAAAAGACAGGCACTTGGTTTATTCTTTTTCGTACAAAAAGTAAATAGGCGCGCGCCTTGGCGCGCGCGAGACTACTGGTACTACTAGTATTGTCTCAATTGTGTCAGCGATATGACTATGAAGAAGCAAAACTATTATATTTATTATCATACTGTCCTCTCATACTATACTCTTCTCAGGCACGTGAAAAAGTGCAACAGCGACAGATTTTCAAAATAAAGTATGTTCATCGGCTTATGCGAGTTTCTTTTCTTTTGGTAACGGCAAAAGTTTTTCGAGCTGTAAGGTCAAATGAGTGAATAAAAGAAGCGCAATATAATTCATACTTTTTGTTCAGTGAATAACATAAGATTGTGATTATGAAAGGAGTCCATTTATGAAAGAGGTAAGTATAGAATTTAATGAAATGATATGAACATGAAATCTTGCAATTGGAATCTATACTTACCACTTTCATAAAGAACTTCTTTGATTACCACAGTCTTGTTAAACCCACTTGACTTATGTATTCACTTAACCAAAAGTATTAATTTTTCTAGTTTACTCCTTTTCACAGTCATTTTAATTGAGAGCTAGAAAAACTGTTGGTGGTAGTAAAAGAAAACAAGCTGCAATTACCTGATAAACATACTTTATTTTAAAAAACTGCTTCACTCGCACTTTTTCCGTGCGTCAGAAGATGACAACGTCTCTAGCGGACCGAGTGAACGGAAAGGATACTCTACATAGTATCCACATAGTATCCCTTCCGTATCATGCAAAAAAACTCAAAAAAGCAGGAAGATCAACTTTTAAATTGCTGAAATTCGGATTCTACGTTAAAATTCCCATTAGAAGGTCATGGAGTAATCGCAAGAGTTTTTTTTTTGCAACGGTGAAAAGCAAAAAAAAACTTATAGCGCCTGTTTACTGCTATAGTTACAGATGATGCGTTTAATAGGAATTTCAACGTAGAATCCGAATTTCACCAATTTAAAAGTTGACATTGCTGTTTTTTCAATTTTTGTTGCATGATACGGAAGGGATATTATGTGGATACTATGAGGATACTCTGTAGAGTATCCTTTCCGTTGACTCGGTTCGCTAGGGGTGGCACTTGCGCACTAAATGATGAGTGATTACTTCTCATATCCCTGGCACTTAAGGTTTCAAAAATGGGATGCTTACGTTTTTTGTAAAGCAGATTAATTTTAATACAAAAAATACGAATGTATCGAAATTATCTTCAAAACGGTTGCATTTCCTACCTGAAATTATAACATGTTAAGAAAAAAGTTTGTTTTCTACCAAGTACTTATATTTTCCAAATTAATAGTTTCACTTTTAACTAAATAGTTGAATATCCTTAAAAAAATAGTTAACTTAGCAACCAAAAGTAAGAATTTTCAATAATAAAGTTCATTTGCTATCTACCAAATACTTTTTATTCCATACCAATTTTATATATTTTCGAACTAAAAGAGAATTCTCAACAAAACGTGGGATAGTTGGTATTTCGATAAACAAAATTTAAATTTACAAAAAACCAGATCAGTTGAGCCAAAAAGACGAATCTTCACAAAACCGAATTTTATTTCAACAAAACAGTTCAAGATTCAACCAAATAGTTGCATTTAAAAATAAAAAAATGAATATAATCAACCACAAACAAGTTCTTAACCAATGAGATCCATGTACTGCCAAAAAAGACGAATTTTCGACAAAACACATTCTTTTTCAAAAACTCGAATTTCCAAAGAAAATGTGAGTTCAACAAATTAATTTTCAACCAAAACTTAAACGAATTTTCACCAAAATAAAAATCTTTAAGAAAAGATATGAAAATTAAACTACACTTGTGATTTTCCAACCAAACAATGAATTTTAAACCAAATAATTGAATTTTCAATCTAAAAGATAAAGTACTTACCAAAAAGGTTGATTTTCAAAAAAATAAATAATTTTCAACTACAAAAGATAAATTGTCAATCAATAGGTATAATAAATCAGTTTTTCGTTAGAAAAACAAATTTACCGAACACGAAGGTTAAATTTCTCTAAAAAATGTACAATTTCCACAAAAAGTGTAATAATTGAAATGTCAGTTACATATGTTACATTTAAAATCAAATGAACAATGTAAGTGTATTTTTAAATTTTCATGGAAATGTAATATACCAGGTTAAACTTGTTGAAAAATTTTTCGAACACAAAATTTTCCATTTAAAAGTACATACTTTCGATTTTGAACGTTTCTATACAATAATTTGATTTTGAAGGTCTACGTTATCTATAATATAGAAAAAAATATTGTCAACGGTGACAATGAAGCGGAATTTATTTAAATTCGGATAATTTTAAAAGCTTTCAAATTCAAATATTCAATTATGTGTTCAATTTCACCTCCTCCCTGTTGGAACTGTCTGAACTCTGAATTAGAAAATTTTCGGATTAAAACTTTACATTTTTAAAGCTTGTGTTAAACAATTGCGCTAACGTTTCAGTAGCTGCAATCCGCTCTTGATTCACACGTATTGAATGTTCGTTTATACACGTATTGAATGTTATTTTTCATGAAAATTTGTCATTTTTGTTTTAAAATTAAACTATTTGGAAAATAAAGAAATTGCCGAAAGTTGATTTTGAGGTTAGGTTCGCTTAGGTGATATACTGGGTTTCTTCGCAGTAAGTAGCAGTTTGAAGAGTAAGAAGGGAGAAGGAGTTAAATAGATACTAATTATCAACAGAAACCAGAGTAGGAGAGTTAGTTCTGGGAAAAGTTTTTGAAATTCTGTGAAGGATAGACAGTGACAGGGGTCAAAGATATTATAAACGTAGATGCGGTGCGAGCTTAGTTACCCGCCATAAATATAGACGGCGCGTCCGGCGAAAAAAGTCACTTCCCCTCTACCCACCGCTCCCCGTAAATAGCACCTTCCCATATAGTTTTCCAAGAGCCACTTGGAGCGCTGTAAGCAATTCTCGGCACACCTTCGAGGCACACTGATGGTAAACTTAGCTTGGACAAGAACCATTTAAATTAAAATTAAATTGCCAACATTTCATAACAAGCGTAAAATATCCACGATTTGTAAGACATGGTTATTTTAATAGATACCAGAGAGAAAATTAAATGTATAATTTATATTTCTGTTTCATATATTTTTTAATATTTCTAAAGTTATTTGATTATTTCCAAATATATCTTTGTTATTTCTCATCTTTTGATATTTTTTTATGAGTAACAATTTATTTACTTCACCATATTATATTTTTATTCTAACAGATAAAACTTTTAGTGCAATATCTACACATTGTTCTTTAATATTATTAAGTGTTTATTTTTATATTTGTACAGCTTGCAATTTCTAGAGATATTTTAGTCTATTCGTCTAATAAATTTCCCGCATGTATTTTAAAATTTCTTAATTATTACGTTCCGATCACTGACAATGAGTGAATGGCAGAGTAATAATAAGTTCTTAAATCTATAACTGCTCTCTGGGTCAAACCTGTATTTGGTGTTAGGATTTCTCTACTATATATATATATATATTAGCCTCTGCTCTGAGGGTTCAAAGTTTTCTGATTCAAAGTAGAGAAATCCTAACAC
>NC_046663.1:116994031-116995762 GCF_010883055.1 Belonocnema kinseyi
AAATTATAAAAAAGATTTTACCGACAAATTCATATACAAAAACACGTGTTTTTTAATTAACATTTCGATTTTTCGGAAGAACTTTTGTGATTTAAAAAATACCATATACATTTTCAACCAAAATATCTTATCCAGAAATATATTTGGTTTTATTTATTGTTATTTTAAATTTAAACAATAATGTTTAAATACTTCAAACATTAAAAAAGTTGTTTCTTTGGTATAAATATTTGATTATTTCAATTTAAAAAAATAATTTGTCAAACAATATTTTCCACACTTCTTATCTCGAAATGTCTTTTTATAATAATTTTAAAAATTAAAAATATGATTTTTCGAGAACATTTTTTTTATTATTAAAAAAAAAGACTGTACCGAAAACCTGGATCAAGCTTCAGATCTGAAAAAATTCAGCGATACATACATGTCAAACTTTTCTAACCTCAAAAAATCTTTCTACTGCTTTACCGTCATATTTTACGAAGAATGGGAAAACAAGAATTCGACTTCGTAGTACGATGAGGGCAGCACCTCGATAGGGCAGAAAATGTGTTGTCCTATATATATAATTCCCCACTCCGACCACCCGTACCGCATCTACGTTTATAATATCTTTGCAGGGGTGGAGGAGGTGAGGCTTAAGGTCAGTTAACAGTGTAGATGCATTTCGGTTATGCGTAGTCCACAACGTGATTTCGGAAGAAGGCAGAGCGAGTTGAGTGAAACAAGTAGGGATAGCGATAGAAAAGAGAGTGAAGGTAGCGGCGTAGACGAGGCAAGCAGTGAGGAAAGTGCTGATCAGACGTTTACTACGCCTTTGCATCCCGTAGCAACGGCAGAATCGGCTGAATCAAGACGAGGAAGGGGGCATAAGCGCGGGAGGCCCACTAATTTGGAAAGGCTTGGATCAAAATCGGAAACCTCAGGATCGCGGGATTTGTTGCACAGGTGGCAACAGTCGGCGAGCGCGATTAGCAGCGAGAGCGTCAATAGCGAAGGGCAAAAATCAGGGGATGATAAAAGGAAAAGACAGCGGGTGGACGAAGAAGTGGAGAGGGGCAATGACTTTAATAAGGTAAGGAAAAATAAAAGAAGGCCGGAGAGAAATAGCGATGAAGAGGATATGTTCGTAAATTTATAAGCCTTTATAAAAGGATTTAAAGAGGACAGTTGCAGAAGATTAGATGAGACATGCGAAAGACTGATTGATATGAAGAGACAAGGGAAGACGTGAAAGGCGAGGTAAGGAAAGTGAGACAAAAGTGGGAAGAATGGGATCAATTATGGAAAGGAGAGAAAGAAAAGGTGTGGAATAAATTGAAATGTATAGAATATAGGCAGAGAGAGAGATTGAGGAAGTTAGACAAAAGAACAAGAAACTGCTAGAAGAGAGAATGAGCAAATTAGAACTAATGAATGAGTCTAAGGTGGGAGAGAAAGAAGTATGGAAGAAGTGAGAGAATGTGAGGTGGTCAAGCATGAATAAAATGAAAGGTGATGCTGGAGACTGATTGAGGTGGAAAGAAGAATAAGGGGAAGAGAGAGAGAGAGCGAAAAGGAAAAAGAACATAACAGTGAAGGGTTTGACATCGGCGCGCAAGGCAGAGTGGTAGGTATAAGAAGACTAGGACCAAGTTATTCGCATTTTTCCTTCTTTTTCCCATTTTTTCAATCACCTGCTGTATCTTTAGCAATTTAAAAGAAGGTGTGCTCAAAATTAGTACACGAATA
>NC_046663.1:116995862-116997425 GCF_010883055.1 Belonocnema kinseyi
CTAATTATAATCTCGGCGCTCGATCTTGTTAATTTTTTCCTACAGTATTAATAAAGAAAAATTGTAGGGAAATTTTTGATATCACAAAGTTAAAGATAATCAAAATTAAAAATTTAAAAATTCGCTTTTTAGGCCTTCAGTTTAAGAACTTGAATTCTAACGTTAAAATTGCTTCATTTTCAGAATATAGCCTTACTGTTTGAATTTTCAGAATTTTCGTTATAAGTTATAGGTTAGGTCAAAAATAACATTATGGGATTCGAAATTGTTACAACGCGAAAAAGTTTTAATTTAAAATTTAAAAATGCGAAAATACACCATTTTACATGTTCATTTGCAATCCAGCGAGTCACTTTCTTTCGATTCCTTTGAAAATCGATCCTTTGCTTTCAGTTTTCTTTTTAAAATATACCTTGAATTCCACGCATTTCAAATTAAACGTTTGCAGCTGCATTTAGATTGAATTATGCAAAGGTTTTTTGTTTTAAATATAAATTAATCAAAACATTTTATTTGTTTTTCACAATTGTAATTTATAACTTGTAAAATGGAATAATTGTAGCTCAAACATGAAAAATAATAGACTAATTTCAAATTTAAAGAGGTTCTATCACATATATTAAACTATTAAAACCTCTGATCTTTTCTAAGGTTTTTAAAGCTCTTTTAAAAACGTGCTTTAACAATTTTGATCGTGATTTCTTAATAAAAGAATAAGTGCTATTTAGTCTCCAGAACAGCAATTTCAAAAATATTTAAACCCTTAATAGTTGAGACATTTTAAATTTGTAGTCTTCACAGTATATTGAATAATTTCAAATTTAAAGCTATTTAAATATGTCATCTGAATTTTTAAATTGAAAGTGTTCGATAATTTTAGATTGAAACCTCTCAAATTATTTAGTTACAAATTAAAATCGTACAACTTTAAGTTTTATTTATTTTTTTATTATTTGTCACCCCCGCCCCCATTATTTTTTTTCTAATAAAATAACGCCCGATTTTTGTAAAAATTAACAAATATATATTAAAGCTTCACCCAAAGTAATGTTTGTTCAAAAAGCTTGTTCCTGAATAAATTATCTCTTTTTTTTCCGATTTCGTTCTGTTATTTAGGGATTGTGTTTTTCATAGAAATAATTAAAATGTGGTTTTTTCACGTTTATAAAATTAGAATTGAAGGTCACTCGGGGTAATTTTCTGTGAAAAATATTGATTTACAAAGAATATTTGTCAAACAATATAATGGATTTCTTAGCCCCGAGATACAATCGTAAATTGTACTACAGTAAAAACAACTGGAAAAATTTAGACGAAAGCCAAATTTGGTAAAAAAAACAAACATTTGTCGATCTATAAATACGAATTTTATCCCCCGAAAGATTTTTATAAAAATCTCTTTGAAACACTTTTATTGCAACAATTTAATTGAAGAAAAATATTTGTTATAAAAATAAAAAAAGTACAATTTTTACATACAATTCTTAAAATAAAAAATCTGTGTGTCAAAGCACAATCCAATCCGACTATTCTTTCGAAAGTTATACGATATACAGACAACCA
>NC_046663.1:116997525-117009122 GCF_010883055.1 Belonocnema kinseyi
AAACTTTAACAATAATAAATAATGGGTATTTTAAAGTAAAGCGATTTTGTTGTTTAATTTTTATAATCATATTCATCTTTATTACAACTTTCTACGATAATCCGAAGCTGAGAACGTGACACTGATTACGATTATTTATAGCAGAATAAGTTATTGTTTTAATTGAAAGTGGCTGACGCCAATTCATTGGACAAGACTTACTTTATTCGTGTACTAATTTTGAGCACACCTTCTTTTAAATTGCTAAAGATACAGCAGGTGATTGAAAAAATGGGAAAAAGAAGGAAAAATGCGAATAACTTGGTAAATATTAACATTTTGAACAAATACTTCTTATTCATCTTGGAGTATACCTGTAATAGAGTACCTTTTGTCTCTTAATAATTTTCGAAAAAATCACTTGTTGTCAATAAAAAGGGCTTTTTATTCTTATGGCATTTCTTTAATCGATGTTTTCTCCTAATATATCAATTTTATCAAAAAATTATATACCAATTTAAATATGCATCTCCGGGAGTGGACCAACTTTTGTTTCAAACTTTTTCCTGTGAAATCAATTTCAAGAAATTTCACCTGAGTTTTCGGCGACTTCGAAGCCGCCTGGCAACACTTTTGCATCCAGGTAAGTGCCTGGCAATGCGCAGGTACTATTTCTAATGTCAGCCCCTACATGTACACCAATTTTTAACCTTATCCGAGTCACGTAAGTTAACTGCCAAAAATTCGCACCTTTGACAGATCGCTACAGGTGAACGCATCCACTCACACCTGCCAGGCACCCATTTTTACGTTCCTCATCATCAGAAGAACATGTCATGTGAAAATTGGCCTTATCCGTATCACGGTCCCATTTACGTTGTCAGCCCACGGTATATAAGGAATTCTTGACAGAAAGGGGACTCAGGCAAGGGTGTCCTTTGAGTTCACTTCTGTTTAGTAATATTATTATTAGTAGTATTAGTATGGTCAGTGTTCAGCTATGGTATGAGAAATCTGGGGATGGAAAGAACACAAGAAAATCGAAAGTTTGCATGAGCGATTTTTGAGTTGGAGTTTGGTAGTGAGCTGAAGTTGTCCAGGTGATATGTTGAGGGAAGGAATAGGACTAGCAAAAATGATGGTGAGGCAAGTGAAAAGAGCCTGGAACTTCAAAGAGAAACTAAGATAGAGAGAGGGAAGCAAAAGTGCACAAGCGTGTCCCCGCCAGGTCATGAATAAAGAGATGAAAAGTAACGTTGGGCGTTCAAAATGGAAGGTGGAGAAATATGAAATCAGGCGTAAATGTGATATACATGAGAGGGGTACAGAGTGGGAGGAAATAGAGGAAGAGATAAATGCAAGGCAAGGTGAGGAAAGATGGGAAAAAATCGCAGATTCAAGGTACAACAGCTGGCATAGAATGGTTAAGGGGCAGAGGAAACCAGAGTACCTGAAAAAGATTAAAATTCAGAGAAAATGGAATAGAGTAGTGACATTCAGAGTGGGAGCGGGTATGAGAGCATGCAGGTAGAGGAAAGGGAAATACTCAAGAAAAGGTTGGAAATTGCATACCCTTCAAGTGTAATCTTGAAAAAAATGAAATAACTTGCAATTTAACGGATTAATCGATTGTCTTCTTTCTTTTTTGAACGTCTAATTTCTTTCAACCGACTCTTATCTCTAACTGTAGAAAGGTTGAGTGAGGCTTGACAGGCACTCAATAAAATCCTGGGCTTGATCCTGGGGTTTACGATGTTTAAAGTATCGTCGAAAAAATAACACTGCAGACCACCCTGTAACATGGTGAAAGTAATGAATTCACTTTGTTACTTATTGCTTTAACTTTGTAATTATTCTTTATTTTGTCATAGTTTCGTAGACAATACAACACTGGCTGAGGTTGGCCGAAAGACTGCCGAACGTCCCTTCTGTAACACGTCGCCTAGATTGCCCATACAATATAGAGTGGAGGGAGTTCGAGAGAATGCGGCAGATTAAACCTGACTTACCACATTCTTCTACACTAGTTTTCCCACATGCTCATGAGTTCCTTACGCCACCCCTTTTACACATCTTTTAGTCTCTAAAGTTTAAGTCCCCTATTGTTAACTCATAGTGTTACATTTGCAGGTGTAGGGGCTTCCGTTAGAATCTCATGGGTTGGAGCGCTTAGATAATGAACAGAGGGGCTGGCCTGAACCTGAGTTTTGACTCATATAAAACTGAAGTATAAGGATGATATGAGTTATCGCATATTCTTCTTTCTTGAGGACAGGTATAGTTAATTTCTCTGAGATCGAGGATGTGTAGGTAGCTTTCCGGGTTGGCATCAAAATGATAGCGAGTTCGATATATAGTCTCAAACTCTTAAATCGTGTCCATTAATATTTAAGGCGTTTGCATCTGGGAATGAATGAAGCTCTGAACAAATTTTTTGTGTTGTTAATCAGACTACCTCTGATCAGATGTCTGGTCTCAGCTTCGACTTCAAACGTTCTTTCCAAAGTTTTGTAGTCAATCAATGAAGAGTTCAGCAATAACTTCAGGACTTTGGTGTGATTACAAAATACTATAGCTTACTCCTTATTATCCGAGTAAAGTTGGTCAAGTTCTTTATTAATAGATGTTCGATCACTGTTACTCATAGTCCCGAATAAGCTTTTAGATATTTCTCCCACAGCATTGAGCAATCCTCTTTTGGTTCAGCGAATACCCATGACCTTGTTGCAGTAGCTCTTCTCTTTGGCGTAGCCTTTCATACCGTTTACTCACCATTCTAATTTCGCAATCTTTGGCGTAGCTGGAATCACAGGCTTTCACTGCGACTTTGAGAGTATCTGCTATAAGATTAGATTTTTGTTGTGTTTTGGTTGTATTCACAGATACGTTGAGGTTCCATTTTTCGCGGTAAATATGGGCTTTTCCTTCCTCCTCTTGAAAGATGTTTCCGTTGATATTTGTTATGGTGTAATTTCCTAGACACACTCCCACGTGCATTAACAAAATCCAGGCGAGGAAATTACGTATAGTATGACATTATTTGATTAGCATGGATGGTGAGAATTTTATTTTCAACACCAAACTTGTAATTGTTATTTTCTATTGCTTCTAAGACAACCTCGGGCCCTTTCCAACTTGGAGAGAGCTTGTTGATAGGTGTTTGGTTGATGGACTTTTCCAGGTCTCCGGCTGCATAAATTCCTTGTGATTTTATGATCCTTGCATCTCGCTGTTTCTTATACTTTTCTTTTTGCAAGGTTAATCTTTCCCTGGCTTTGTTGAATAATCATTCATGCATATCTTTTCACCTTTGAACAAGGTCCGAGAACTTTATCGAAAGTGTTATGCTCAGCATAGAAAGGATGTTTGTTTCTCTTCCAAAAGTCAGCTGGAAAGGGGAATACCCAGTTCCTTCATGTTTCATAGTATTATAAGCCATGGTCACAATTTTCAGTGTCTTATCCCATTCAACTGATTTGTGCTCCATGCATAGAGCCATTTTATTGGTCAAAGCTGTTTTTGTTGCTCGTGAAGTGCTTGCGGTTTCTTCGACAGAGGGCTCTCTTCCTGAACTGTTTTCCTCAAGATCTTCTTCTGAAGGGTCCGTGATTGGAAACAATCGCGATAGGCAGCCAGCAGCTTTGTTCTCTTTCCCTTTTGAGTACTGGATAAAGGATCTTTAACGTTGTTTAACCATGTCAGACCTTGGTGATCGGTTTAAATTTTTTATTTTCTTCATAGCAGATACTGCCTGAGTCGTTTTACCGACCAAACGATGGCTAGAACTTCCTTCTCGGATGCGCTGTAATTCTGTTCGGCACCTAGGCTTCACAAAGTTTATTTTTCAAAAGCGCAAAGTTCTCTTGACATTCGCGTGACCAGTTAAATACTGTGTCTTGTTTCATTAGCTTTGTCAGAGGTTAAGCTATGAATGAAAAATTCAGTATAAATTTTCGATAGTAGCCAGCTAGTCCTAAGAACGATTGCATTTCTTTTACATTTGTAGGCTGCCTGGAAATTTTTTCTGCTTCTAACTTTACTGGATTGGCCTTTACTTCATCTTTGGTAATAACGTGCAAAACATATTTTTCCTGCTAATCCTCCTAATGCTCTATCCATCATTTGTTGACATGTGGCTGGGCATTCTTTAATCCAAAAGGCATTCTGTTAAATTTGAAATGCCCTTCAGGTGTTGACAAAGATGTATATTTTTTATTCAACTGCCATATGTATTTGGTGAAAACCAGAGCTTAAATCGAAAGCAGAGAATAATTTAGATTTTGCTAACTGATCTAGGATATAATCTAAAACCCGCAGTGCATATGCAGCTTGGTCTGTTTCCTCGTTAATCTTTCTGAAGTCTATGCCAATTCACTTTTTTTTTCGTTCCTGAAGTGTCTATTTTGTTCGGTACTACCCAAATGGGGAACTTATAAGATGATTTTTAATTTTTATCACGTCCTTTTTTAGCAAATATCCCATTTGTGTTGACATTTCTCCTTTATGACGCTCCGGCGGCCTATATGATTTAATGTTGACTATTTTTTCTGATTTAAGAACAATCTCGTGTTCCACTAGGTCGGTACATGGTAGCGGATCTCCTTTGTAAGACGCTATTCCTTTCGATAAGTTTTCGCGGATCTCGTCTTCTATGTGTTGCAGCCTTTTTTTTCTCGTGAATCTGTCAATCGATATTCAAGAGCTGCTTCCTCCTGATTAATAGTTGCCCTATGTACTTCTCTTATATTCTGAATGGATTCGTATATCGGTACTTTGATCAGTGTGGGGTTCCTGTAATAGTTGTAATATGGAACTATTAGTTGAGCATATTTGATTAAATAAATACCGAGCGGTGTATTGGGTTTATTCTCAATAAATATTTCTTATTTAGGTACATCAAGGCTTATTCTGTTGATTTGAGCTGTCTTGCCACTAGTCAAACGTCCATCATCATGTAGAGGTAATTTTTTATTCTGTTAAATCAGATATTGCGGCGTAATTGAATATCTTGAATATGGGTTAAAAAAGGTAGCCCTATAATTCCAGCTTCTGGCAAAGAAAGATCATCATCTACACTGTGAAAAACATATTTTTTCCCAAAGTAATTAATGTAAGTGGCATAATGTGAGTAGTGTCGGTCCTTTCCCTTGAAGAAATATTTTTTCATGGGAAACACCTTCATTTCCAGAAAGTTGGCACATTGTTTTCTTTGATAAGGTAGTCGCATTTGAATGTTTGCCCCTGATGGATAACAATCTGCCGCTGATATTTGCAATTCTGTATTCTCCTCGTATTATAGCTGTTCGTTTATTTCTTCGGGAGTCATTTCTTGAAATTCTAAATAATTCTGTGCGCCTTCTTGGTGCACGATTTCTTGGATATTTCGTACAGGGTTTTGTGGGGGCGATTTTGGAACTGTCCTGGATGAAAATTTTGCATTTTGGCATAGCATTGTGCTGCTAAATATCCGGGTTTCCGCACTTTTAACAATTCAACTGCATTCTTTGTTAGAGCGGCATATTCGAATTAGGTATAGCTGTTCGGAACACTTAGCTTCCAGCAGCCTGAACTTCGTAAGATTTTACCGGTTGTATGCCACTGCGCGTCGGGGACCGAGGGTGCTTTCGCATAGGCGGCTGTACGCTTGCTTTTTTGCCTATAATTTTACCGCGGTTTTTCGCGTACCCAAAGTTCTTATTACGGAACTTTCTGGTAATAGGGTTTACGTAGAATAAGGCGTACTTAATTTCGCTCTTAATTTTACCCAATACCTAACAAGTTCCTTGTTTTACGGACTTTCCGAAGAGAAATCCGTAGTCCTTCCTAAGAGAACCGTAGTTCTCAGTGTTTTATTCGAGGTCCGAATCAAAGATAGGGTATTTTGATTCCCTGCATTGTCGTATTTTATTTTCCAAGGGATCGTGTGCCACTATCCTGTCAGGATCGCTAATTTCTAACAGAATGAGAGTAATGAATTCAATTTTTAACTTATAGTTTTAACTATAAAAGTATTCTTTATTTTGTTAACGTTTCGTAGACGATACAACCTTGGCTGAGGGTGGCCGAAAGACTGCTGAACGCAAAGAATTACTATAAATAATGAAGGTGATACGAAATCATTGTGAGTTTAATGCGAGGTTTAATGTAACTCGTTATTTAGAAAGATCAGTCACAAGCGTAAAGAAAATAGGGTATTTTCCGTAACTCGAACGCAAATTTAAGGAAGAGAATGAAAATAGTGTTCGGAACGTGAATAACGTATGGAATAACGAAACTAGTGTATCGCGCTGTATCATAAAACGACCCTTTGCTTGTACAAACGAGTCGACGTGACTTCACGCGGCACAACAGTAGATCGACTGCAGATTATTTCTAATATTTTGAAGGGGAAAAACGCGTAAATGAAAAAGCTGTGTGTTAACTCTATACATTTGTACCTCGTTTTATTTTCAAACGATCAGAGAGTAATTAGTTAATTATAATCAATTTCGTAAAATATGTAACGTTGAAAAATAAAGCAAAAATCACAACGTTTGCTGGGGAGTAAGACATAAGTGTGCGGGTAGTGTATTTTATTTCCTCATAATTTGTAGTTTTTTTCTTGTGCCTTTGACCTATTTGCGCTACATTTTTCTTACATATAATTCAAATTTAATAAAAATTAAAAATTTTTGAAGTAAATTTTCACATTGCAATCGGTTAAATTACGTATTAGTTTGTTTGAACATTGTTTCACCTGAAAATTTAATTATCAAATACTTTACTGACAATTTATCTTTTTAAATTCAAAGTCACCTTTTTTAGTAGAAATTAATCTTCCCAGTTGAAAATTTATTTTCGGGTCGAAATTATTATGATTCCAGTTACTCCAATTGAACAATTGATTTATTACCAATTAAATCATTTGCTTATTTGAAAGTTCACCCAAAATTCGGGTGTAATTAGATTTTTATTATTTTGTATTTTTGGATGTGGAAGTGATAGGTTTACGTAAGGTACCACCTCCACAAGAAAACTAATTTTTTGAAAAAAGTAAGAGCCCAAAAATTGTATATAGCGCACAAAAAAAATCTCGTTCCAAAAAACAAGTTCCGTATATTTACAAGTTTGTTTACAGATATATTACACAGCCACACAAAAAAAAGTGTGCGGATCTGGTAACAAGACACACGTACTCCTATGGATTTTGGGGCGCTGAATTCAAATTCGGTATCAAAAATCACCCATCACGTCATGGTTGAGCCATAACCTCAAAAAATGGCGGAAAATCATGCACAGAGGCAAATAAATTTCAAAATAATGCCAGTGATGCAAATTTTCACTTCAAAAACATGTCGACAACTGTGAAGGATCAACCCTTGCCTGATAGCAACTTATTTAACATAAATTTACCCAACAGAACCTGACCTCACCTAACCTGAATTAACAGAAATTTATTGAACTACGCGTAAATCTCTGGAAGCATATTTTCCCAGTAGCAAATGTGTGCTACATCGAATGGGTCAACTCGAGCCTAACCTAGAAATAAATCTAACCTAGCCTAACCTAACCTAACTTAACCTTACGAAACACAATTAAACTGATTGTGCTGTCCCTTTGTATTTGCGGTACCGTTTGAATAAGCTTGGGCTTAATCTGCAAAGAGGTCAAACCTATTTTAACCTAAAAAAAACCTGACCAAACCTAACCTAGCCGAATGAAATTCAACCACACGTGTAGCTATGTAAGCGTACGGTTCTCAGTCTTAAATGTGTGCTATATTTAATAGGTTAACTCGATCTTAACCTACAAATGAATCTAACTTAACAGAACCTAACATACGAAATAATTAATATAAGGACTCCTATAAGGACGAGAATAGAGTCACTGCGCGCGGTTACCTCGGTTAGTGTAAATAGCACTTATAAGAAGTGTCCGCTAGAAGTCGGATTGCTTCATAGTATTATCAATGTATTCACACTAAGAGTTTACGCGATTTGCAGTATGACGGTTACAGTTAAAGCGAATAAGGCGCGTACGTTCTTTTTAATATCAATAACGTCAGTAAGATGGACGTTAAATTTTAACGGTTACACTAATTTGAGAGTGATTAGCCCCTCGCATACAATATATAGTAGAGGGAGTTCGGAAGAATGCGGCGGGCTAAACCTGACTTTCCACATTTTTCGACACTAGTTTTCCCAAATGCTAATGAGTTTCTAACAACACTTCGTTTGATTCGAAAACGATAGTGGCGGTTTGCTACTTCTCAGACCCATAAAATGCATCGAATTTTCATTTAATTATAATAAAACAAGAACCAGACCATTTTTCGAAAAACTCCTCTTTGAGGGATTGTATTTACCCACTACGATTATGTTGTTAAAATATGAAAGGGAAAAAATTCATAATTGTGAATATAAATTATATAATAATTTGTATATACACAAGCTAAATATCAAGTCTGCGGCTTAATATTTAAAATTCAAAAGCCTCAAAAAGCTTTAAAGGTTCAAAATGGACAGGCTGGAGCTTACATACATGGCGAACTTGATTGCCACCCGAATTGCACAACAGCAGGCAAGAACCCATTGTACAGGGTCATTTTCGTATTCTGTGCCTTCAAAGTTGCATTCGAATCGGCTGTTCGGTCAAGTCCATGCATCTTCGAATGGATCAAGTTTATCATAGTTTCCATGGTTGCGTTCGAAAATTCAAATGGATACAAGTGTTAAAAAAATATAGGCTAAGTTATGTAGTAATTACAAATAATAAAAGTGTTTCATTAAAAATGAAGTAAGACTTGCGCACTAAGACGTAAACATCAATTTTCTTCTATGTCAATAATATTATGAAATGGCTACTGAATGACAAATACTATAAATTTGTAATAATATTGTGGGCTTTTAGTGGGCGAAGAGTGAATTGTGTTTAACGCTTATTTGCGGCATTAAAAGGGTATGTTATGAATATACAGGAATTGTTTTGAGTAGAATGAATAAGATATTACATGCAAACATTTTGAATTGACATCACTTACAATTACTTACAGCGATTTGGGTAAAAAGGTGAATCCGACCATAACCTCGAAATAATGACATATCGGCCCGGCACGTTTATTATACTTTGATTGATTATTCTTTACCAAAAAAATGTTTTGTGGTTTTATATGTTTATTACTGACAGTCTCGGCAGTAATAATTTAAACAATAATTACTTAATAATAATTTAACAAACATTACTTATTAATAACTTTAATGAGTAGCACATTATTTTTGAAATTAATAGCTGATTTCCATTGTTTTTTTTCACAGATCGATCATAGACGAAATACATATCAGGAAATTCAGATGGAGTTGGTGTATTTCAGCTGGTTCAATTCAATGAACATTATTGGAAAACCGTTATCTCTAGACCTTATCCCAAGACTGGGGATTGATCAGCCTAAAATTGATTCTGAGTAATGCTGATTATACAGGTGTATTAAAAAGTTATCTCGAGGTAATTTAACTTGCCTGAATTTTAATTAATAAAATATTTAGGGATTTTTTGTATTTTAGAAAATGTTTTCTCTGGACCTCATCCTAAAATTTTGTTTGCTCATCTATTAAAATAAATTAGAGACTCGTTGGTGATAGGATTGTTTAAAAATTTTATCTAGACAAGATAATTTAACCCCGAATTGTTATTCCATTTTTTTTAGAAATTATTCTATTTTCGAAATTGCTATCTTGGATATGATTTCCAAACTGGCATTTGATCAGCCTCTAAAATTAATTCTAATTCATTTTTAATGGCATAGGCGTATCAAGAAGATATATCGAGGTAATTTAACTTGCCTGAATTTGAATTGATAAAATATTTAGAGATTTTTTTTTGTACTTTAGACAATTTTTTCTCTGGACCTCATCCTAAATTTTTTTTTGATTACCTATTGAAATAAATTAGAGACTCGGTAGTGATAGGATTGTTTAAAAAATTTATCTGGGCAAGATAATTTAGCCCAGAATTGTTATTCTATTTTTTTTAGAAATCATTCTATTTTCGAAATTGCTGTCTCTGGATCTGATTGTCAAACTGGCATTTGTTCAGCCTTTAAAATTCATTCTAATTCATTTTTATGATATAGGTGTATCAAGAATATATTTCGAAACAATTGAATTTGTCTGAATTTCAATCTATCAATTATTGCGAAATTTGTATGTGTTTTAGAAAATGTTTTCCCTGGACTTCATCCTAAAATTTGGTTTGATCAGCTACTAAAAGAAATGAGAGATTCGTTGGTGATAGAATTTTATCTGAAATAAATCTGCAGAAGATATTTTAGGCCAGAATTGTTATTCCATTTTTTCAGAAATTATTCTATCTTCGAAATTGCTATCTCTGGATCTGATTTCCAAACTGGCATTATTCAGCCTTTAAAATTAATTTTAATTCATTTTTATGGTATAGGTGTATCAGAAAGATATCTAGAGGCAATTTAACTTGTCAGAATTTTAATTTATCGATTATTTAGAGTTTTTTTTGTATTTTATAAAATGTTTTCTCTGGACCTCATCCTAAAATTTTGTTTGATCATCTATTAAAATAAATTAGGGACTCGTTGATGATAAAATTGTATGAGAAATAAATCTAGACATATGGTTTTCTTTTAGGCCAGAATTGTTATTTCAATTTTTTAGAAATATAAATACAGGACAACATCACATTATTTTTGCTACACTCCTATTATCAGCGAGTCTCTAATTTATTTTAGTGGTTGATTAAACCAAATTTTGAAATGCTGTCCAGAGAAAACATTTTCTAAAATAAAAAAAACCCAAAAGACTTTATTAATTAAAATTCAGGCAAGTTAAAATGCTTTTGAAATGAACCAGCTGAAATACACCAACTCCATCTGAATTTCCTGATGTGTATTTCATCTATGATCGATCTGTGAAAAAAAAACAATGGAAATCAGCTTTTAATTTCAAAAATAATGTGTTACTCATTAAAGTTATTAATAAGTAATGTTTGTTAAATTATTATTAAGTAATTATTGTTAAAATTATTACTGCCGACACTGTCAGTAATAAACATATAAAACCACAAAACATTTTTTTGGTAAAGAATAATCAATCAAAGTATAATAAACGTGCCGGGCCGATATGTCATTATTTCGAGGTTATGGTCGGATTCACCTTTTTACCCAAATCGCTTAAGTAATTGTGAGTGATGTCAATTCAAAATGTTTGCATGTAATATTTTATTCATTCTACTCAAAACAATTCCTATATATTCATAACATACCCTTTTAATGCCGCAAATAAGCGTTAAACACAATTCACTCTTCGCCCACTAAAAGCCCACAATATTATTACAAATTTATAGTATTTGTCATTCAGCAGCCATTCCATAATATTATTGACATAGAAGAAAATTGATGTTTACCCTTAGTGCGCAAGTCTTACTTCATTTTTAATGAAACACTTTTATTCTTTGCAATTACTACATAACTTAGCCTATATTTTTTAAACACTTGTATCCATTTGAAGTTTCGAACGCAACCATGGAAACTATGATAAACTTGATCCATTCGAAAATGCATGGATTTGACCGAATAGCTGATCCGAATATGTAAGCCCCAGCGTGTCCACCCT
>NC_046663.1:117009222-117034637 GCF_010883055.1 Belonocnema kinseyi
CATGGTGTTCACAATTGTCCACCTTTCTCTGTCACCTACTCTACCCCTTATGCTCACATGGTTATCTTTTTCTGTCTTTGTTGTTCGCAAATGCCTATCCTTTCTATCCGAGACTACCCATTATCAACGATATATTATTTTGGATTGCCTAATGAATAGAAAAGGATAATCGATTCTGTCCATTTCCATCTTAAAGATAGAAAATGCTTCAAACAAACAGATACTCTATCCATTAACTTCCAGCAGGGTATACTTTTACTCCTATAAGTAATACCAGTAAAGTAAAAAGTGTCCTCCAATTTCTTTTCATCCGTATTATTCATAGGAAATTCCCTAACGCATGTTTTGTACTCTATTAAAGAAAATATTTTGAAAATGAATAATAAATTATTCACATTGAAAAAGTAAAAGTGAAAGGAATATTCTTGTCATCAACTACATTACGGAATTTTAAATTAATTTGTTCCCAATGCAATCCAAAATTTAATTATTGTTAAAAAATGTATAGAACACCTCAATGCATTTTTTATGTATGCCCGCTAATATACTGATTTTCTATGTTAACTTTCGATAGCACCCATAGGTACCTTGAGGGAGTTTCCAGATCAACTTGTTTATGTAAAAAGTATGACTCCATTTTTGCTTACAAATATGAAAGGGGCCACTTATTTAATTTATTACAAATTCTCGACTAATTATCGGCTGCATTTAATTATTTTAGTAATTGCTAAGTTTAAACTCTATTTTTATATTAAAATGACTGCAAATTAGTGGAAATTTGTGCTAAAACAAGTTATTAGCTTACATTTGAAGAGTTCGGATCAAAGGATATATTTCAATATTTTGGAAATTATAAAATATTACTATATTTTGCTATACGTTACTATAATAATTGTTATTTTATTATAATTTCAGCATTTTTCGTTATTTTTAATGTTGTTATTATTAATTACCTATTTAAATAAAGGCTAACATCTTCGCGGCAAAAATACTTGAAAACTTGCAGTCTATGGTATGAGAAGATTTTCATTCTTGAAAAATAATAAGAAGCATAAATAAAAATTAACGATTGGTTGAACTCTTAGACGAAAAACAGTGTGCTCGCTGCGCGGGCACATTCTTATCGCTTTCAAGTTGCAGCGCGTCTAAGGTGCGCGACTTTTGGTTCTTGCGCTTTGTGCTCGCTAATGTATTTACTTCACTCTGCATGCTCGGTCTTTGTACTTCCCCACATTTGTGCAGAAAAATTTTAAAATTAAAGATCAAAGCATCAATAAAATTTTAATTTGTTGATTGCGAATTATCTTTCACTGTTAGAAGTATGTTGAACATTCAACCACTTTTGTGGCTGCCATCTCGCTAATTCACAGAATTGAACTAAAATTCAATCAAATGTAGTCGAAAATTAATAAAGATGCGCATGCAACCATGCGCCATAATTGTTCTTGCGAAGTCAGACCCCATCGTGAAAAATTCCCACGATCCTTCTTTGTGTCGTGAGATTCATAAAAATAACAAAGGTTATTTAGGTTATGATTACAAAAACGAGTATCCAAAAGTTGGTCTATAAGCGGACGTGAAATTCATAATGTAACATAATCTCAATGAACCTTAAGTTTTTCTTCTTTAAAGCTGCTTATTTTTCTAAATATGATATATGCACTTTATTAATCTCATCGATCTCACGTCACAAACGTACGAAGTAATTTCTTATTCCTTATCAGAATTATTTTGGTACAGTTAGTGATTTGCACAGCAAAGTACATATAGTGACATTTTCAACGGAATAGTTGAAATTTCCATTACACGTATTGTTGATTTTTCATTCACAAGTAGTTGAAATAGCAACCACCGTAATTGTATAAAACTTCAACCACATGTAGTTGAAAATTTAACCAGATATTTCTAACAGTGTTTGTTAAAGCTCCTTCGGCTTTAACAATCACATTCTCATCACTTATCTTGTGTGTGCTTCGCCCTCGATTTTTTCCAATATGCGAACTTTTCTACATTATGTTTAACACTATTATGTCATATGTGCATTACGTTTGCTTTTGTACCTCAGCCCGGGATTGCTTATTCATTTATTGTAAAATAAATTACCAATTTTATTCATAATGAATAATTTAATATTTTTGTTCCTTATTTTGCTCTAAACTTTATTCTAAGCTACCCTGAAAAGTGTATTGTTTTAATCAATTTATATTATTACAATTCATCATATTTATGGGTATTGAAACAAACATATTTTCACTGTCTTGTTTTTATAATTCAAAGAGTTCGCCTTCTATAAATAAACTATTTTGTTAATAAAAAAATTTTATTTTTTATTTCTAATGTTCTTTTTAAGATTGAAACGAAGCTCCTTATACTCCTTAGAAACAGTTTTCCTTTTCTCCGATGACCTTTTTTTAGGAGTAACCTCCAGCAGAACTGGATCCCCGCCCGCGCCCCTGGGTACTCAGTCCGCCACTATTTCCATATGTGTTCTACACGTTACAACACGTCAAGCTATGTAAATACTTCCAAAAATAATTTTTGTTTCATTGAAAAATTATTATCGACTACGATCAGCGAATTCACAGCGGCATCCTTTTATCACTAATTCCCACAATTTTCCCATTCCAAGACCAATTTAGACATGTCAATAAGCAATTGACGCTCGGAGAACAAAAGCGAACACAAAGACCGGGAACTGATAACAGATTGTGGTGCGTCATTTTATGCCGAATGCCTTTTTAAGAGCCAATACACTAAGAAAAATGGATTATACGAAGTGGACATTACAAGTTGAGCATAATACCCCGTAACGAAAGGTATTATATCGTATACAATCTATAATATTTTCCTAATGTATGAAGATATTACCAAACATAATCTCGAGATGTTAAATTCCTATAATCTTCATATTCATTCGTCACATCTGAAGATTATAAAACATGCAGGCATGCGCGTGCATCCATTTTGTCCGTGCGTTCTGCTCAATGTGTTCTGTGTTTCGCAAATTATGTGAATATTATGCAGGAAATAATACAAAGTGTCACCCAAAATTTAACGACTAGAACCAGTATGTATCTTAAAAAATTAATTAATTTCAAGAGTAGATGAAATACTTTCGGTTCGCCTAGACACTTAGGTAAATAAAAGAACCTAAAAATCGTTGACCAGATTTTTTTGCATTTTAAAATCAAAAAGAACACTGAATAAAGCATTATGTCAAACGGTACTTTCGGAATTGTTTAAAAACTTTGAAATTCTTATTCCCCTTTGAATTTTAATTTATTTTTCCCGCCACACACACAACACTAATAAGTTTTTTTTTAATTTTTTTAACTCTGGGAATTTTAATATTCTAGAACGGTAGATTTAATACCTCGGATCACAGTTCGTTATATCTTAGCTTTTATATTTAAGATCTTGTATTATTGATTTTAATAGATTGGATTATAGATTCTAATATCTTAGATTTTAGGCTTTAATATATTTAGTATATAAATTTAAAAATCTTCTGTTTCAGTTTATATACCACTCTAACCTCAAAATCTCAACTTTTACATGATTTCTCGGCCTTCGTGGTATAAAATACTGTTTGACACTGGTGCGAAAAACGCATCGTGCACTCAATAATCACCTCTCACACACGTATCGAAATGTACGATTAAGCTGAAAGGAGTAACAGCATGCATGTTCTTTCAGCTTAATACCAAAAAATTGTAGGCACTTAGCTTCCTAAAATTAATTTTTTTTCGCTCCCTCGCGATTTTGAAATCTACCTAGGGAGGTGTTCAATATTTTTAAATAATAAGCAATATCAAATTTTGAATAACATTTCGGTCCATGAAGCATTTAAAAACATAAATAATGTTTTCAATGTAAAAAATTAGATTTTTTCACTTTTTGAACATATATTTGAACACGTATTTTTTTTAATATTTGAAAAATTATTTAAAAATTATAACTTTAGAATTTCGTACCACACGCTTACCCGCGTTCTGCTATATTTTCATTAATTTATTTACATTTTTGTCAACGAGGACCATTTTCTGTAAATCATAAAGACGTGTATATCATTGCATTGCATTTCTATTCGTATGATTTCATTATAGTATATTATAATCTAATTATATAATTAGAATACAAATATGGTTTTTGTGCTAATTTATGTGCATGTATATGCGAATTATAAAAACGAATATGATCATAATAAAGGCTATCATTTCGATATTTTAAATTTATCTATTCATCCTTCAAGACACAAAACAATATTCTTTTTTTCTCTTTAGTTGGTGGTACACTAAATTCTGGCTTTCAGTCAAATGTCGGGAGTTGCCTTCAAATAGCCTTGGACTGGTTTCGGGTGATCGAAACGTAAACAGTGAGGGTCGCCTGACTCGTTTCCAATTAGAATATGTTTATATATATAATTTTACAACCGCTCTCGCCCAGCTCCCCTAAGAAACTGCTGGAGCCAGCAGTTCTACGAAGGCTGAAAACGAGGTGGCTAATAACGAGAGTTTGTTGTACTTCATTTCATTGTCGTAAAAAAAATTTCTTAGGGGCATTAAAAGGTTATGTTAACCATATTTCTCCGTATTTCTTCTACATTATAATGATCTGTAGTTATATATGTTTGATCATTTTATATTATCTATTTCACGAATTGCATTATTTTCAAACTAATTTAATTGATTTATTGATTGCACAATTCTTTAACTTGATATCTTCGCTCATGGCATTTATTACATTTAGAAAAGAAAGTGTTCATGGCGTTTGAAGCAAATAATTATTATTATAATTCTTTTTACTAATCTTCTGCTTTTTCTGTTCTTTTTTTACTTCATTATTTTTCCAAAATATATTACATTAATTTAACCAATTTCTGAAGAGAGGCTTCGTTTATAACGAACATCAATGTTTTTTCACATCTCAAAATAAGAATTCACATAAAGAACCTATGTAATATGACTTTTGTCAGAAAGTTAATACCTTTTATTTTTAGCCCCGAGACAAATTAAAAATTATTTCGGTCTCTCAGATTAAAAGGCGTCGGTTATGACGCTGCATTTTTTCTCACATCAAACAAAAAATGTTGAAATACATTGAAACAGGTTAATAATTTTTATTTCCACATAAAACCACATGAAATGTAAGCTTTTTATCTCGCCTTTCAAATGGTATGAGGTTCAATTGAATTAAAAAAAATTTCATATGAAAAAAATTGGTTTCATCTTTTTCCTTCTCTTGTTTACTTTAAACGATTAATTATTGCCTTTATTGAGGGTTAAATATTAAGAAATTTGAGAAATACTTCAATGTTTGGCAATATGTATATGCTTGGGTCAGGGCCGCCAATGCTCGAGTTATTAATTTTATAAACAACAGAATTATTTGAGTGCCACCTGGTGGTATACCCAACTAGCAAGGAAAATAATCAAACAGGAGCGGAGACAAATAAGTGGGGTGGGTTCCATAGGAAGACCCATAATGATTTTCAAAGATTTGAAGCAAAATTCCAGAAGCATTTATAAAAGTTGTACTTAAATACCTCAACACAACAAATTTGTCGAATGAGTCCAGTATTACGGAATAATCATTTTCGTCGAATCAATCCAATAAATAGGGATAACAATATTCGTCGAGTCAATGTAGTAATCCTCAATTATTCGACGCAATTCGACGAAGACTACAGTTAGTAATACAATTTGTACAATGGAGGGATCCGACCTCCCACGAAAATTCGCAAAAGTGATCTCTCGACGAGTACACGGCGGAAAGTGACGCGCTTTCGCTATACTCGTTGTCGAGTACCTCAGCTTGTCGCGCGTGGCTCTCGCCTGCGTCCCAAGATGCCACGATCGCCGAGTAATTCGCGATTCAATCAGTAATCTGACGTATTAACGAATTTGAATTTGAAAATCGAACGTAAAGTCCTAAAAGGACATCAAGATGAAAATTCTCATATTGACGTCTACAAGTGATACTGTATTGTATGATTTTCGAGCTTTAAAGTAGCATGACACGGCAATAAATTTTAACAGCACACGAGTGACAAAGAGTGACCCAAAAAACACTGTTTTTTCGCCTCTTTTCTCGACCTCGTAAATTTGCTTCCAAATTAGTTTAAACAAAAGGTCATGATAATACTTTAAAGTAGAGGAAATATGAAAGTGAGCATTAAAAAATTTCAAAATCTAGTATCTGTAGATTTTCCAGTCTTACATTTCAGAACTATTGGCCTCTAGATAATTAAAATGTTTTTAAAAAAACGTACAATATTTTTGGGTATAATCTAATAGATTTAAAAAAATAGCTATATATAACAAACAAATTGACGATGCCAACATTTTCTATAATTCTGAATCAGCAAAAAAAATCACAGGAACATTAAACACTTTTGGGCATGATAGAGTTAGCTGATAAGTTTGACTGGTTGTATCTCTTTGAAAAAGCTATACTCAACTTGAAATTTTTTCTATTTTCAAGTATCACGACAAGCTATTCTTTCAACCACTTTGGCATCAAATTCATGAGGTTGAGAAAAGAGGCGAAATTTTGGGTCACTCTTTCGCTAACTACAATGGCTTGAGCCGAAGATCAAAACGGAGATTACTCCTTTGGCCCTTTCTCATATCTTGTTAGAAAGGTTATCTTTATTTCCTCGCCGTTGTCTAACTCTGGTCTCATCTTCATAATATCGTCAAGAAGTTTGTGAACTAAAACGGCATTTTGGGCGTCTACTGCTAATCTTCTTTTTTCGTAATGGATTTTGGTGTACCCCAGCGATCAAAAACAATTTCAAGAGCTTTTACGACGTTCTATGACGGACTGGGAACAATTCGATGTACTTCGTATATAAATCTTGAACGACAATTAGATTAGAGTTTACTTTCTTTGTTCGTGTTTGAGAAACTACGGTGCCAACGGATAATTGAGCCCAAGGTGATTGTAAGGGCCTAGTAGTCAATTTCCCTTTTAGAGGTCTTTGATTATATTTTACCTTGACGCATACTTCGCAATCTTTGACAAAGGATTTGAAATATTGAGTCATACGGGGCCAATAATAATTTTGTCGAATCCTATCTAGCGTTTTATTTCTACCCAGGTATCTGGCTTGCGGAATATCGTGATTTTCGCGAACGATAGTTGCGACGTCACAGGACTTGACTACCTTTCCCCATGGATGTTATTCGTCGATCAAAGCTTTCTCGTAATCTGGACGATAATAAAACAATTCAGCCTCGATTTTCCATTCATGAAATTTCTCAGGTTGATCTTTCGCAAGTTTAAACTTAGTTTCATACCAATCCTGGTCACGAATCGTGTTTAACTGAACTCGTTCTTAGATGGTTTCTTCAATGACTCTCTCCCATCCATTCGGATCTACGTCGACACTAAACATGCCCGAGAGGGCGTCAGGAGCCTCATTTATCGTTCCTCATCGATGTTCCACTGTTATATCATGCTGATAGAGGTAAGTTGCCCACTTAGCAAGGCGACCTATAAGGTTTTTCAATCCCTGAAGCCATTGCAATGCTTGATGATCGGTAGCCACCTTAAACGGCATACCTTCTAAATAGCATCTCAGTTTTTGGACGGACCAAACCAGTGCCAAACACTCCTTTTCAGTGGCTGTATAATACAATTCTGCGCCTCTCATTGGTCGACTTAAAACTTCCATCAAGTTTTCAATTCCTGTTTCGGAGTCTCTTTGCACCAAACTTGTACCTAAGCTAGAATCGCTAGCATCGGTGTACAAAATGAAGGGTTGCCCAGGGATTGAAAGATACAACCGAGGAGCTTCGATAAGAGCCATCTTGACGTCGTCAAATGACTTCTGTTCGACATCGGTCCATCTCCAAGGAACTTGTGTACTATTCAATCTACTCAACGGACCTTGAATTCTGGCTACATTTTTTAAATGCCTATGGTACCAGGTTACAAGACCGTTGAACTGTCGCTGTGTAGTCTGATCCTTTGGGACTGGAAAGTCAATTATCGGCTGGATTTTCTCGGGGTTCAGTCTCATGTCGAATTCGTCGACAAGGTACCCAAGAAATTGTGCCTCTTAAAGGCAAAGCTCTTCTTCTCTTCGTTCAAGATCAATTTAGCTCATATCAAGAGTCAAAATTATTTTGGCATCATGGAGTTGAGAGAAGATACATCTCGTATTGTGAAAAGGATATGTCGGTTTGATTTTTTTTGGTTAAGGGTTCGGTAGTTTATGCAAAACCTAAGTCCACCATTTGCTTCAGGGACAACTACTGGCCAACATGCCCATTCGCTATTACACCATGAAACAACCCTTTTCCAGCTTTTGACGATAAGGCGTTGTATCACTTAACTCAAACACGTGTTGTATTAAACGAGTCTCGCCAGTAGACTTTTTGTCAAATTTATTGAATTCGGAGTCTCAACATTTTCTTAGGCGCTCAGTTTCGTCAACAGAAAGCGTTTGGAGTTCATTTAACATCGTGGAACTATGTCATAACGGAAAATGGTGTTTGCTACCACTTAAAGTCCAAGTTTGCGAGAGTGGATCTACCATCACCTTAAAGTTGAACCAGAAATCCATTCCGAGAATCAGATCTTCTGACAATTCTGGCATGATGCTGAACCATTGGGGTCCATAGGCATCACCTAAGTCAATAACAAATCCCACTCCTCTATTCCTTTGACAATTGACTTGTCGCCTAGACGAACGCCTATAAGAGACGTCAGATCAGCCCTTAACTCCTGAGTTTGGTATTTTTATTGACTTTTTTGGTTCCTGCGTCACGTTATCAGGGCGGTATTTTTTCTCCGTGCCAGTCGATGGATGACGTGTAGATGTAGTCGAAGCAGGAGCCAAGTTCTAAAAGAATTCGGCTCTTTTTTAGAATCAAGCGCTTGGACGCTATCCTCCAATAACCGCAACTCAAGAGAATGAGAATCCACGAATCCTACCTTATTGACACCACAGTCAACACTGTCCAAATCCTTAGGTCGGTCGATGTTAAAAATATTTAGAACAAAGACGACTCCTTTAGACGAAGAGGGACTCTGAATATCCTCAGTTTTGCCCTTAGTTTCAGTCATTTGAGACGGAGTTACTGAGGGCTTTTGGCTTTTCCCTGTTGCTTTGGGCAATTTGAGTTATAATGTCCTATTTTCCGACAAAGGCAACAGACGATTTGTGTTTCGGATGTGCAGTAGCACAAGGAATATCCCAACTTTGCACAGTTAAAGCAGAACATTTTGGACCGATCAAAGTGTTGTCTTGTTCTCTCCGATTTTATTTGTTCGTCATCAGGGGATCTAAAGTCAATTTTATTTGTTGTTTTCGGTTGTCTTTCGCAGAACTCTTATCGCCCGAGTTCAATTCGCCCTGGACCGAACATTCGTCGAACTCGTTTACTGAGTCAAACTGCCCTTAAACATAATTTAGGACCGTACGACTAGGCCACGGGCGCGCCTCCTGTGACTCAATTGATCTCTGGTAGAGATAACTACGCTCGTTAGCATGGTGTACAAGTTCGGTATAGTCTCTAAGGGATAGATATAAAATCTCGAATGCTAGCCGTGGATTAAACTTTGTCAGGATTTGTTTAATTGTACCCTGAATTTCGACGGCTACTCCCTACACTCGAAAATAAGTCTAGCTGTACACGCGAATTCCGCGAGAGTTTCGATCTTTTCGAGTTTCAATTCGTGAACCTCGAGGAGGAGATGCGCGTCATCTTTTTTGACGCCCCACTAGGTACCACTGGTAGCATGCCCTATATAAACCCTTAAATATGTTTGACAAACACAGAACGAGTAGATCTTTATGTATCCCGCTGATACTCAAATAATCCTTGAGAATCAGTAAAAATTGTTCAGGATTCTTTTCAGTTTTTGGAGCAGAAATTTTCCTAGGGCTAACTATGCGAATTTTCTTCATCGGCAAGTCGCTGTCGAAGCCAGTGTAGCTCCTACCGGGTCCACCAATCAACGGTGCATTCCGATCACGGCTCGAGTCAAATCTTGCGGGACTGTCACTGCCGCTCGAGCAATCCTGTCGCCAGGAGATTTAGGAACCCGTTCTCCGCGCAGTCGATGCGCCTGAAATCCGACCAGATAATGGCAAACAGCGTGAATCGTGTGAATTAAGTGAGGGGCGACTCATACTTTGTCTATTCCCCTGAATATTTTGTGAAACATTTCCATCGCTACCCGTCATTTCGCGATAACGTTGTTCCGAGACGAAAATCTCCCTGTCGACTATCTGCCCGTTGGCATTCGGTTCGCCAACTACGACCCTAATTAGTCGCAGAGCAGTGTTTTGGTCTTTTATATCGGAATTATTCACACTCCTATCTCACAAATAATTATTGTCGCGAGGGAACCGAGAATCCATGGTTGGAATTCTCGTTTCAAAAGTTGAGTTTTCTTTCTCGAAACGCACATATCTGAGATCCCTTTCCACATAACCCATTTCGCTTCATTCGACCGAAGGATCTCGTATCGGCCTGAGTCTCGAGGTCATAGTCACATCCCGGTCTTCATCCAAATGAGCAAAGCTCGTGAATTGAGCGAGGGGTCTGCCAAAAGGAGATTTCTACTGCTGGGTGCATTTGACAGATTTTCTCCCCGTTCAGGCCCCTGACTGCGTGAAGTATGTGGGAAGGGGTCTTCACGATTGTTGATGTGACTTAACCCTTAAACGTATCCCCTCTCTGTAATAACATAAAGTATGAGGGGGGTTGCTGAAGAAAACTTATGTTTCATAATAAAACATATAGAACAGCATTTATTTATCCATTAAAACAGTCGCTGCAGAATAAGAAACGGTGTTCATCACAAACAGGTCGCATACACGACGCACAACCCTCAGTAAACTTTCGGTACTTTCTTTTTGGACAGACAGAAGATCTCTGTCTACTGTCAAATTGAACCCTTTCTTATGCTCTTGCAGTTGGTAAATTTTATTGCAAAATGCACTCAATGCCAACTTTGATGTTTCTCGGTAGCCGAGATTAGTTAAATCGTTCTTGTAAGTGTGGTATTATCAAATACATTCTAAAGCTTTCAAGAACTGTAATTGTTGATATTTTTGGGTTCTGGTTGGAATTCTGAAGGTGCAATGATTTTAGAATACGATGACTTTACAGTACGATGTCTTGTTCGAGTAGACGCTGCCGTATACTCGATCGTAGATCATAAGACATCCTAATAATTGAAAAATTATTTTAGAAACTACTTACAATAAATTTAAATACTTCAAAACACTATGTACTTACTTTATATAAGAAGTAAATGTACCGCAAGGGAATTGGTACTCATTCTTTGTAGACAAATGGCGCTATAAGTCTGATTTAAAATTTTTTAAGCTACGAAAATCATGAGTTAGAAAAGTCTGGGTATAAAAGATCCCAGGGATAACTTTAAGAGCTAATCCAATTTTATGACGACTTGATGATAATAGCCCTTTTAACAGAACGCTTTGCTGAACGATTACATCATCGAATCGAGTAGTCAACGCTTCTATTTTGCGTTTCAGGACGCTATAATTCTGATCTGAATCGGAAGTAGCTGACCCAGGTCAGGTAGGAATCGTTGTACACGAACCCCATCCCCTTCATCTACCCGCCACCGTAGAAAAACCGGTATTAGGTGTCCATCCGACTCATTTTGCTGTCAGTCACGGTGCTTCTATTCTGTACAAGCGGGATCTTTGATCATGTGCGGCCGACAAGCTTTCTTAGAGAGCCTTTTGGGATTGATCTCGGTTAAGCTTTCTCCTCGGAGGTGAAAAGAACATCGCCATTCAAAAGAATTCCAAGGCTTAGCCAAAACTAATTCAAATCAGAGAATTTGACAAATCCGGAATAATTGATTAATTGTTCAATGGTCAATTAGTCGAAAAGTTGAGACGTGACCCACACAAATCAAAAGTTGTTTTGATTTGATCCGATTAATCATAAATATTTCTTAAATTAACGTAAAAGCACTATATTCACTTTTGGAACAGACAGAACGGGTCTGAAGCCACCTTGAATCGTACTAACTCAGTGATTCACGATAAAACCTGAATTTTATTCGATTAAAAAAAAGTTTTCAGTATCCGAACAAATTTTCTGAAAATTTTTAATTTAAATTATTTCGCCAATAATCAGATCGAGGCCTAACATCGAAGAAAATCTCAAAAGTTTAATTTTAATAAAAATATCGAAAAGTCGGGGCAACTCCTCCAATAAACAGCCACTTTTCTATCAACTATAAGCTATTCCACTTCCAATTAATAAAAGTAGTTTATTAAATAATTAGAGCAAGATCTAATCACTCAATTTCGCCAATATTTTATTCGTGTGAAGTTGTTATGGCCAGACATCACAACTTAACCTTTTACCTTAAAAAAAAACTTTATTTCGCTCAACATTGTCAAATGAAAGGTTAATACATAAATAACTCACAATTAATCAATATAACCTTCAACTATTTTGCGAAATAACCAAAAAAAGACATGAGTTATTTAACTTTTCAAAATTCAAACATTTGATTGAATAATTAAAATAAGATTCAATTCTTTAACTTTAACAATATATAATTCAGTTTAAAGTGTCATGCAAAGACATAAGAAGTAAACCTTTAACCCTTTAAATTGAAATTTTTGTTTATCGCTGCACACTGTCAGGGCAAGACCCAATCAACTGACAACAATCAGTATAAATTCTGAAACAATCGCGAAATATCTAGGACAAGACATTAGCTTTTCCGAAATCGGCACATTTATTTTTCATATTTAATATTTTCATTCCTTTGAGTAATCTCCATAACTCGAAATATGTGACAAATTTAACGTCTTTCGACGAGCAAACTTTAATTTAGATTTTAATCACATAATAATTTGACTCAAGTCGAATTGTTTACATGTGTCTTCACACCATGTATTTATCATTTGTAAATTTTCAAGTCTAAATGACAATAGATTCAAGTTTCCCGACCATTGTAGAATTTAACAGACAAGTATCTAATAATTAATAAAATTCACTAGGTCATTAACATATAATTTCATAACCTCGACATTTTTTATTTCAAATACAGTATTTCAATATTAAATACAATTTTCTCAATTCGTATAATTTTCTCCATTACTGAATAAAATTTTAGTTTCATACGTAATGTAAAAGCAGCAAGCTGATTTAATTAGAGGCTGCACAAGAAAATAAAGCGCATAACCTTCACCAAGTCAAGGTTTGTGCTTACAAACACGCCCCGTGCGTATAGTTGCCGAGAGAAGCATGACACATGCACGCTCGCAAAGCTTTGGATTACTACACTACACAATACGCACTAAGCAGATTTCAATACTATTATTCGACAAGAGAATTAATTTTTCATAACTTTCGACAAAAATTCCCAACCGGCCCCACGTTGGGCACCAAATAAGACAGAGTGAATACTTCTTTTTGTAGTTCTAGATAGATTTACTAATTACTTAAAAAGTTTTACTCCTCACTTGGCGCAATTGGGTCAGGACGGGCAAGGCTCGAGTTATTAACCCTAAAACGATCCACGTAGCTGGCTCGTCCTCTAACCGTCCACCGGAGTTGTACACACTGTTAATTTTTGGATAAATGTTAAATAATTTGTTAAACATGAAAAAGACCTAAGGATTCCGCAAAATTGATGTTCTTTATATAAAATAACGTAGTTTCTCAACAATAGGACCGATTTAGAAAGAAAAAACGGATTTCAAATGAACAATAGTTACACTTTAAAAACGTGCATATAAGCCATATTTGCTTTTTCTTACAGAAACATATTATTCGAACATAAAAAATAAAGGAAATTAGAAGAATCGGACAAATGGCAAAAATCTTACAAAATACTAGTAAGATTGATTATTGAAATTCAGATTTATAATAAATCTGAATTTTAATAATCGATTTTATTAGTAGTTTGAAGATTCTTGCCATTAGTCCGATAAATTACTGAGACAATTCTCGAACTTAAACCCTACACTGGGATATTGCGCTACCCCAAAGGATATTTACGTCCGCACAGAAAACACAAAAAAAATGATCTCGCTCGTTGACTGAGGTCAGTTGCCAAATAGTTGAAGTAAATTTTCGTTAGGGTCCCGGGCCAAACTGCACATGCTCTTAGTCAGAAGCGTACCTTCACACTAGGTACAGTCTTAAGGCTAAAATGTGAACGAGTTTTAGTGATTTCTATCTCACCTAGGTGGCGTCTGTGTTAATGCTTGTGTGGTAGAAGGGTAAGATCAGGAACATAGGAACATTGCGGACATGTAAATAACCAGTGAGTGATTATATTAATGACGTCTACAAATTATTTACATTTTCGGTTTGAAACAAATTTACATTATTTTTATTTTTAAATTGAAAAAGGGACCGATCTGTTCGGAGTAGTACTTAAGTGTTGGGCTTCATGTCTCTGTTTAAATATTTTTTCATTTAGAGGTGTGGGAAGAATAATTTGCACTAGCAAACCATTTCATGTAATATATCAAAAATGCAATTCATTTTTGATCATGCGCTATTCTATGTTTTTTTTACATTGCATGAAACGGTTTGTTTACGTAAATTATTCTACTCGTGGCCGCGTACCTCAGATTGTCACGCGTAACTCTCGCCTGTGTCCCAAGACCCCACGATCGCCAAGAAATTCGCGAGTCAATCAGTAATCTGACGTATCGACGAATTTCAACTTGAATTTGAAAATCTACCGTTAAGTCCTAAAAGGACATCAAGATGGAAATTCTCATGTTGACGTCTACAGGTGGGTCATTTACTGATACTTTAATTTAATTTATTTCACTGCAGTGATTCCTGTCACAATGTTGTGATGTTCAGCTGAAGGAACATGCATGGCACGTTTTTCAGCTTAAAGTAATATTTCCTAACAAAATCCGAAGTGGCATGCAAGAAAAAGTCATGGAAAATCTCACTTTCTTTTTTGCATTCACATAATTTTTTTAGGGTTTTTCAATTTTTGGTTGATGCAACATGTATGCCATTTTTTCATTAACTTGAAATATCAGAAATGTCCCTCACCTAAACCAACGAGAGGTGCATGCCGTTAATTATTACACCTTTAATTTGTTGGAACTACCTTATATTAACAAGGCAGGTTTATCTTTGTTCTGTTAGGGTTAATTACCGACCCTTAAAAAGGCATGCGGTATAAAATGAGGCATCGCAATCTGTCATCAGCTTTCGGTCCAACAAGAATTGAGGGAAAAGGTTCCCCCCACTTTGTTGCTACGAAGAACAGACTCCAGTGTCTCCAGAACGTGGGATTTTTCGGTCCCCACCACTTTCCCATCTTGAAGAAACGCATGCAAACGTAGCGTGTGGATGAGTCGGCTCTGTTGCATGCTACGAAGACCAGCCTCGTGTAAAGCCGAAAATGCACGAGCACGAATCCGAGCTCTCCCGACTTCACGAATGATGATCCGCCTGCTACGCAATTTTATTTTGGTTTGAAATTCTGAATTACGCTCAGCTAAAAAAGTATTAGATCCAATACTTACTAATACTTCTTTTTCCTAAGGAATAGACTAGTTAAATTTTCGGATACAATGAAATTTTCAACAGTTCAATTTTCAACGAAAAAAATTATTGGTAAAGTAAAAAAGATCATTTTTTTACCAAAATTGGAAAAATTATATTTTTAGTTAAAAAAATTAATTTTGAATAAAAAAAAAAACAATCTAATCTGCAACAAAATAGTGAAATTTTCTACCAAAGAAAAAAATTTATTGACAAGAAGACGAATATTTCCATTAAAAAGATAAATTTTGAACAAAAAATGGTAATTTACATTTTCAATAAAAGAAAAACTTCAAGAAGAAATGTTAACCAAATATTTGCATTTTAACCAAACAAATTAATTCTCAAACGAAACGGAGAATGTTCAAACAAATGATTTCAACTAAAAAACAATCTATTTTCTAGCAAGGAGCGATATTTTCAAATAAATAGTTTTCTAAAAGACGAAATTTCAACAAATTAATTTGCAAACATAAAAAAAAAATTTCCATCAAATAGGTAAATTTTCAACCGTGAATACTATAGTAACATTTTCAGTAAAGAAATAACAATAAAAAATGACGAATTTCCAAAAAATCCATGAATTTTTAACCAGATAGTTGAATTTGTCAACTAAAGAAGATATTTTTTCAACCAAACATGGTAGAATTTAATTTTTAGCTCAAAAAAATAAGAAGAATACTTTTGTACCAAGGAAATTGAATTTTCAAATAAAAACGAAAAATTTTCAAGCAAACATGAAAGTAATTTCCAATAAAAAATGTTGAATTTTCATTCATCATGCTATCGACAAAAAGCTATTTCACTTCACTAGTCGCAACATAACATTAGAACTCAAATAATTTTAATGTTTATTTAAAAACAAATGTTCTCGTTGTTCCGCTTAAATGCAAGCTAAATTATTAATTGAAACTAATAAGAAAGTCCAACTATTGATTTTTTAAACTGAGAATGTAACTGTTCCATTATTTGTTAAATATTTATCTTTTTTAGTTAAAAGTTTTCCTTGATTGAAAGAAAATTATTCTTCTCTTGTGAAAATTCATCTAGTTTTGTTAAAAATTCATTTCTTTGTTTGGAAAAAAAAGTGTTCTGTTAAAAACTCATTTTCTTGTTGTTTAAAATTTGTATATTTAATTAAAACTTCGCTTTTCCGGTTAGCAATAAAAAATCGTTATATTTCTGTTTAATTATTAACCGAAAAAAGGAAGTTTTAATGAAATATTAAAGTGGTGAGGGCCAAAAAGAATTTCAAATTAGATTCCCGATTATCGGAAAAATGCCAAATTTTGAAAAATCTGCCGCGATCACTCTTAATATGTGTAAGATAAAAAAAGTCTCCAATTTCACGCTTTTAAAATAATAAAAAATTTAATAAATTCTTTGAATGCCCCTGGGAAACATTTTTTTAGAATCCGAAGTCCATAAACTACATACTTTTTTATTTTATATATATTTTTGATGTTAGGATTTTTTACCAAGGAAATTTATTAATAATTTTGATGAAAATCTTTTTTTGTCTACATTGTCTATGACCAATATTGTTTAATATTGATGTAAAATCGTGCCATTTTTCATTTTATATTAAAATTGAAAAAAATAAGCTTTTGATCATCTTTTGATCATCTGTGTATTTTGTTGAAAATTTGTCTTTTTTGGAAGAACATTATTCTTTATGTTCATAAGTTCATTTTTTGATTAAAAATTGCACTATTTTGTTTTAAATTAAATTTTTTATCCGATAATTTAACTATTCCATTTTTGATTGAATATTTATTCTTTTTAGATTAAAATTCATTTCTGAATTTGAAAATTTTACAATTATATTGGAAATTGCTTTTGTTTATTTGCTTAAAAATGTATGTTTTTCATTTGAAAATTCATTTCTTTGGTTAAAAATTTTTCTTTTTTTGTAGAAATTAATTTTAACAACTGAAAACTTAAGTAGAAACTGCAATTTTCAGTTAGGAATGGTCTTTTTTAGTTGAAAACTCGTTTTTTTCGTAGACAATTTTTCTTATTGTTTGAAAATTGATATTTTTGGTATAAATTCGTTATGTTTTTGTTCAAAATAATTATTGAACTATGCCATTTCTGGCTGAAAAATTATCTTTTTCAGTTGACAAATTCAACTATCTGGTTAAAAATTCATGCATTTTTTTGAAATTTTTTTTTCGGTAAAATATTATTCTTCTTGCTTGAAAATGGTTTCATCTTACCAATTTTGTTCAAAATCCTTCTGCTCTTTTTGTTAAAAACTAATTTTTAATGAATATTGGACTATTCCATTTTCTTCTTAATTTGTCTGTTTTGGTTAAAATTTATTTCTGTAATAAACATTGAATTTATTTGTTAATAAACTGACTTGACTGCTGTTACAATTAAATTTTGCAAATGACAATGTCAGACAGAGGAAGAGAATAAAAGGTTTGAGGAAGAGGCGGAGAAGGCTAGGACGGAAGAACAGGTATGGAAGGTAGTAAACAGAGAAAGAAAAAGAAGAAAAAGAGTAAACCAAGATATTGAAATGATAGAATGGAAGAAATATTTTTTTGGATTTGCTAGGAGAAGTAGAGAGAAAAGTTGTAAAGGTAGGAAAATGTGGTAGAGAAAGAGATGAGGAAGAAGAAATTTCAAGGGAAGAAATAGTTAAAGTTTTAGGAGTAATGAAGGATGGAAAGGCACCTGGTATAGATGAGATTCCAAATGAAGTATGGAAATATGGAGGGGAGGAACTAGAGGTATGGGCATGAATAATGTGTAATAGAGTATGGAAAGGAGAGGTGTGGCCAGAGTTATGGAAAGAAGGAGTAGTTATACTAATAGAAAAGAAAGGCAAGGGAGAGGAGGTTAAAGATTATAGGGCGGTGACGTTGATGCCAACACTTTATAAAGTATATGTAACTATTTTGTCGGAGAGATTGAAGATAGAATTTGAAGAAAAAAAGATCGAGTCACCGAATCAGACAGGGTTTAGCAAAGGAATGGGGGTAATGGACAACATATATGTTCTAAACTATCTAGTAAATAAGAGAATTAAAAGGGAAAAAGGGGCAATGATAGCAATGTTCGTGGACTTAAAGGCGGCGTTTGACTCATTAAACCTCGGAGAAATAGAAAACGTTATGATAAAAAAGGGAATAAGAAAGGGATTAATAAAGGGAGTATCAGAAATTTTTAGAGAGACAAGAAGCAGGGTTAAGGTAGGAGAGCAAGTAGGGGATAGTTTCTGGTTGGTGAGAGGTGTGAGACAATGGTGTCCTCTGAGCTTACTTTTATTTAATTTATTAATATCATACTTGGAAGAAGAAATGAGGAGAAAGGGTTGGGGTGGAGTTAGGATAGTAAGGGAAAGATATATGCACTGGCATACGCAGACGACATAGTGTTGATGGCAGAGGATGAAGAA
Organism: Belonocnema kinseyi; assembly: GCF_010883055.1. Classification (NCBI taxonomy): domain Eukaryota; kingdom Metazoa; phylum Arthropoda; class Insecta; order Hymenoptera; family Cynipidae; genus Belonocnema; species Belonocnema kinseyi. The sequence goes on from NC_046663.1 coordinate 117,028,168, forward strand.
GGGATGGCGGGATTAATTACAGGATTAGAGAAATACTTAGATGGGAAAAAGCTGAATATAAATGTAGAAAAGACAAAGATAATGAGGTTTAGAAAAGGAGGGGGAAGGAAGAAAGAATGGACAGGGAGATGGAAATGAATAGAGTTTAAAGAAGTCAAGAAGTATAAATATTTGGGATATATCTTGCAAACGAATGGATATCATGCGGCTTATATGTACATTATCTGCTTTAAATAAATTTTTTTATACAATAGGGCCAAATTCACCACTTGTCTCCTTCAATACTAAAAAAAGGGGAGATAGGAGTTGTCCCGTAGCAGATATTAGTGGTTGTATGGTATAACTGTGTGTTGTCGATGAAACTGATTGTACCACACTACACACTTTTTTAAACATCAAAAGCCAATTTGCAGAAGCCTTGAATCTAAAATCTTCAGGGCCAATTTCTCTTTAAACTTGCAAAGCCCATCGACGTATCTCACGATCATGGATAATTAATCCAGCTTTAATAGCAGCTTAAAAATTATCGAATATATACTGCCAAATTTTTGTAACTTTTTAAATATGTGTACCACCTTTAGTTATTGTGTAAGCCCAACGTTTCAATTAACTTATCGATGAAACTTTCTTGAATTTACTCTGTACACTTTTTATACTTAAACTTTTTTTTGCCACTTCTCCAATATTCGACAGCTCTCCTTTCACGATCAAAATCTAATTCTCCTATATCGTATATACAGTGATCTGTTGATACTTCGAAAGCATGAGGCAAGTGATGAAGTTCTTGATTTTCAACAATTTTTGCACCAACGAAACGATTCAATGTTTGTCAAAAACTGATTTTATTCATGAATAAGAATTTACTTGAGACTGTATATTAATTCTTGAAATGTTGTATTGATAGGAATATTAATAGCCTACTTATGGTTTGGAAGGGGTAGTTTCTAGGGATCGGATGGGTTAGGTGGTAGGTGTTTAGGTGGGTGAGCTGGATTGTGGTGTGAAAATTAATTATTTCAAGAGAAAAAAGCTACTAAAATCAATGTTTCCAGGGTTAGTGAGTTAGCCTGCTTGTGGCTTGGCAGGGGTGGTTTCTAGGGGTTGGGTGGTTTAGGGGGTAAGTGGTTAGGCGGATGAGCTGGCTTGTGGTTTGAAACTAATTTAGTTCAAGTAAAAATGCGACTCATTATGGATGCTGTGAAAGTATTCAGCCAAATTATTCACAATACCCTATTTTGATGATAATTCCTGATGGTTATGACAAATTATACCTGTTATAAGACTTTTCTCTTTTCACATAAGACTTGAAAGACGATGGTTTGGAGACATTATTTAACGCAGCATTGTCTAATGAGTTTTTCATCTCAAAATTATATCTCCTAGATACAACGTTATTCGGAAATATTGTAAAGAGTTGCTCCCCACGTAAGCAAAAATTAGAAACAAAGAGGGGTGGTATTTGTCATCAGGTAGTACTGGATCAATGACACCCCTGCTGAAAGTAAATGAATAGAGTTTCTATCCGTTTGAATCATTTCCTATCTTTAAGGTGGAAATGGAAAGAACCGATGTATCCATCTCGATCCTAGGTCTATTCCTTTAATTATTTTCTATCTTTCCTCCAATCTACAATCCAACGCTTGTCCACATGTATCCTATTCTTTCCACTCCCAATCCCTATTCTAGTGTTTCTTTTCAAATGAATCCTTCACTTATCCACGCCTGTCTTTTTCTTTCCGTTAGACAGTCTTGTCTTTCTTTTTCAATCCCTAGCTTCTTATCTCATTGTATCTTTTTCTATCTTTTCTAAAATCTAAGGTAACCTTATCTTCTTAAATCCCACTCATTCCATCTAAATAAATCAACAGTCTATCCACCTCTATACTTTTCTATCCGTTAGGAAATTTAAGATTTTGTCTAACTTTTTTAATTCCTATTTTCCTATCCAAGTGAATCTACTTCTATCTTTCCTGAAATATAAGATGACTCTATTCTTCTTAATGAATCCTCTACTTATCTCCCTCTATCCTTTTTTATCCATTGGAAATAACAAATTTCGTCTATCTTTTTGTATCCCTATTTTCATATTCAAGTGAATCCATTTCTATATTTTCAGGAATATAAGATAGCCCTATCTTCGTGAATCTCAGTCCTTCTATCTAAATAAATCCACGGCTTATCGATCTCTATCCTTTTCTATGCGTTTGACAATCTTAAATTCCATCCATCTTTTTTAATCCCTATTTTCCTGCCCAAGTGAGTCCATTTCTATATTTTCTCAAATATAAAATAGCCCTATCTTCTTGTATACCAGTCTTTCTATATAAATCAATTCTCCACTTATCTACCTTTATGTATTTCTATCCGTTGGGCAATAACTAGTTTCGTCTTTCTTTTTTAATCCCTGTTTTCCTATTCAATTGAATCCATTTCTATCTTTTTTTAAAATATAGGATAGCCCTATCTTCTTGAATACCAGTCTTTCTATCCAAGTGGATCAATTTCTATATTGTTTTAAACATGAGATAGCCCTATCTTCTTGAATCCTGAACGTTCTATCCTACCGAATCCTCCGCTTAACTACATCCATCTTTAGCGAGGCATGCGCTAGTTGACGCACATGCCTGACTTATTACCGGAAGTTTCCCAGTAGGTGGCTGACAGTAAAAGTCAGACACAAGTGAAATCATTTGCACCGTCTATAACTGGAGGGTCAGTAGACGCCTTTGAACAGTTCGAACTTCGACTAGTAAGTCGTAAAGCTACGTAATTTTGTTGTTGGGTATATAAAACCTTGTTAGTTTAATACAATTTTGAGGGAGTTTGAAATTCAAAATATATGATTATTTTCAAAACGCATAAGAATACTACATTTTTAAATAGATTCAAATAAATATAAATTTAAATTATATATCGTTGATAGTAAGAAGTCTGGGATAGATAAAGATAAACAGTTGTGAATACCGTGGTTAGAAAAAGATAGACAATTGTGACTGTAAGAGATAGAGTCAGGGGTACAAAGAGATAGATCTAAGTAGACGTAACGGATAGGTCGTGGAAAGAAAAAAAAAGACAGTTTGTGGGATGCAAAGTGTGCATTTAGGAAGTATTGAATATCTCTATCTTTTTCTATCCATACGTTTCTATCTTTTTGAATCTTTTCACTTCCAGCAGGGTCTATTAACTCCCAGTAAGGTGTTCGCTAGTGAAAGGTCCAAGTATCTGTTATTGCAATTTTCAACTGAATTATGTTGTTGTGCATCAAACAATTTTCAAACGGACGTTAACAGAGCTGATTTTGTATCCAATTTTACATAGTTAATATGGCATTTATAGTTAGGGATATCAAAGTCTCCTACAATAATTATTTAATGTTCAGCAAGTTGTCGAAGAGAAATGAATGAGTTAAGTATTCTTTCTAATTCAGAAACTGATATTTCGGGGGAATATAGATAACTAAAATCAAGAATGAGAAAATCGGCGCATAAATTTGAGACCCAAATATTTTTACCGATGGGCCCTCACAAATTGTTAAAATCAAGTTTAACTGTAAACAAGCAAAATGCGACTTCAATGGCAGGGAGGACTCAGCCTTCAGGCCTAGTCACACAATTGTCCCTGAACATTTGCAAAATATTGCAGCGGACACTTTCAGCATCATAAATAAAACTTTAACCAAGTTTCAGTGCATAATAAAAAATTAAAATTATAAAAAATGCAAACAGAGTTATTCAATAAATCTAACTTACTATTCAAACCTGATATTTAGTATGATGCACCTTAACTTTAAGAGTGGATGACGACACTGTCTTGTTGAAAAAGCTCTTTTGTTGAGAACTATGACTGGAACTCCATTTCTGTACGGAATCCGGAGATCCTTCTCTCCTCTCGCAAGTCGCTCTTCTAAAATTTATTTTTTATTTCTGCGTTTGCTCTCCTGTAGTGGTATATGATCCCGAGGGACTTAAATCTCGCTTATCATTTCCTGAATTGCTTTTGACTTTTTTAATTATATAAACGCTCGCATAATTTCTCAGGTGGTTGCTTCGGATTGAAATCTGATCTTGACTAACCGGGAAAGGATCTGAGAGTGTTGGCCAATCCAGAAGGTACGTAATATATTACCAGACAAGTTACTAGCAGGGTTAATTAATTAAAGTATATCTATAACAGTTGCTAGATCTCTTTCTCCAGGAGAGGTATTTTTATTAGAACTCCTTTCAGGAAGGTTGAATAAAATAAAATTTTTCGCACGTGCTGTGCTCTAGGACATTTCTTAGATATACAAGACTCAATGTCTTCAGCAACGTGAGGGCGACGTCATGTCTATGGTTAGACTGAACGGCATTCAAAGTATTTTCGATGTCACAGATCGTTCTAGAGACAGAGGCAATATTATCATTCATTCTTTTTTCGGACTAGTCAGTCGATCTTCCATCAATTACTTTTTTGAAGACTCCATTAATTTATATAGTTAAACTATCAAAAGCAATCATGGGTTTGTCAGTCTTGCTTTAGATCAGCTCGGCTTGCTTCGTAGTCACTTTTCCGTTTTTAATTAAATCAACATAGTCTCAAGAACATCTATGATAATATCATTTCCTCGATCTTCGGCCGCTTGGGAGCAACTCCGAGATCCGCAAAAACTTCGAAATTCTCCATCGGGAAGGGATTTAATTTTAGCAGAACATATTATATGATAACGAGCAGGGCATCCATTTCATTCAATACTAGCAGCATCAGAGATACACACAATGGCACAGTTCGTAATTGACACGGCAGGAAGGTAAACTCACACTGGTTATTACTGAGTTTCGAAACACACAAATAACTAAGGCCAAACCCTTTAAGCAATTACCACGTACTCTAGTTCACTTCTTCTTAATATATATATGGTTTTGATTTCTCTAGAATCAAACCGAAGGGCCTACGACAAAGCCACCGAACGCGTCCTCGGGTTGCGGATAGAGGGTCCCTGTACCAAGGGTTTCTGCTGAATATGGTTACAAAAATAAATAGGCAGTCGCGGACAATTGTACAGGGGTGGTCCCGAAGGAATTAACCCCCAAGCGGAGGTGTGAAGACCATGCCGAAAGCTGAATGGCACCTGGCTGAGGTGTCTAGAACGGTGACTCTGGGATACCGGGCGACCTCTCAGAGTACGCAGCCTTATCCTTGCATGCGGGGCTCTACAAGAATAGACGAACCCCTTTCCCTAGCTTCTCGTGGGAACAACAATGACAACAACAAACATAGTTGTAGTAAGTGCGGTTCAAAACAACATAACGCGCAGGGCTCCCCACAATTGGTCGGCCAACAATGCCGACCAGTCTAGAGCTGGGGGAGCCAATAAAAACGGATTCAATGCGACGGATCGGCAGGATCTCGCGACCTTTCGGTAGACGGATCAACTGAATCACGACTTGCTAGAGTGCTGCGATGCGAGTGTGGCCCGTGAACGGGGCTATATGGCACGGCTGCATGCTCTGTGGTGCGAGAAACACCCGGAGCTATCGCACTTTTCGCAGCAACTTCTGCGAAACCATGCTGAACTACTCCGTAAAATGGGCTATGTAAGCGGAACGCCTACTCTACCACAGCTAGAACAAGCCGACAACAAACAAAGAGAGGCGACACTAAGACCAACCGCGGGCAGGCATCCAATAGATGAAGAGCGATGCTTTACGACCCGGAGAAACATCAACTCCAAGGTTTCTCTCAAGCCTAAAGATCTGGCTGAAATGGATGACGAGCTTCGTGGACATTTTTCCGGTGAATCCGACCTCTGGGCTATCAATTATTGTGTGTATAATGCAGCGAGAGCTTTGGCTGATGCGAACCGTAAAACAAAACCAACGGCTGATCCTAAGACCAAAAGACGAATGCATCAACTTTCCATAAAGATAGGCTGGGCAAGACAGTACGCGTCCCGCATTCAATGTGCGATTGACTACATCACATCTGGCAGGAGTTTTACCGCCAAGGTTCGAAAGTTCGCGCGCGAACTTCGGACCCGTTATCACACACTTAACAAGTCAAAGCTGCTGACCATCATGCATCATATTGTTGAGAGAATACGGATACTATCTGACGCTAAGAGAAGTCTAGAGCGGAGGGAGAGGTGGGTCAGAGAAAATCAACAGTTTCTCTCTGACCCATCTCGACTCTTCCAAGACCCTCTAGTTACTGTCGAACACACACCCCAACCAGAGGAGGTCGAAGTATTTTGGAGAGAAGTCTGCGAAGTTCAGCATAGACTGGACGAAGACTCAGAAAATATAAATAGCTTCAAGGAGTTATGTGTTCTCCTGATAACACCTGATAACGAATGCCCACCCATCACTACCGAGGAGGTAAAAAAAGTATTTAGAAGGATGAAGAACTATTCCGCACCGGGACCAGATTGTATCAAAACCTTCTGGTGGAAGAAGTTTTCTTCAACCCATCAGCATTTGGCCCGTATTTTCACC
>NC_046663.1:117034737-117047035 GCF_010883055.1 Belonocnema kinseyi
TAAGGACAACCTCTGCATTTTTCCGGGAGCAGGTGCTGCGGCGAATTCAAGACGACGATCCGGCAAATGTTTCGTGCACCCTGAGTACACGGAGCGACTCTAGAAAAACCGCCTTCTGCATTTTTCCCGCAAATATCTTAGCATCTGGTTGACACGCAGGGATGCTTTTCAGATTATTAACCAGGGAAAGCTTAGCACCTCCAAGATAAGGACGATTGGCTTCACAGAATGTTCCAGATATAACCGTTGCAACTCCCTTACAGGCCTCAAGTTAACAACAGGAAAAATTGTCGAGAATATGAAGTTCGAGTATATGCGGCGCTTCTCATTCTCGACAATTGAATCTATTTCTTTGGAAGCGTTTAGCGGGACGGTATGAAGGCTATTGTCGTAAGAGTGGCAGATATGGTAATAAAGTACTGTTAGTGACGCATTATATCTTTGGATGTAGGTCGTTCCTGCTTGTGTTCGACAACTCGATAGCATGAGTCCTAGATTTTTGGGGTATATGTTAAAGTGGAAATGTCTGGCATTGCCCAAATAAAACCCTCCGTGCCCGAATTTAATCCGGGTGACTTAGGAAAAGAAAAAGTTAGCTCACACGACATTGACTAATCCTCCGCATTTCTGTGGAAGATACCATGCATTCTCTTGTTGAGGAGCTTTTCACGGAAATTGTTCTCTTGTGCTTTCTTAATCCGGACTTACAGGAGTGAGTACTCGATATAGATAAGATTTTATGCGTTTTTCTCACCCCTGATATTGAAGTCAAGACCAAGTAGTTAAGCAGCCTCCTCTGCCCCTTTGTACACAAACGCTCGTTTGCCAATTTCTTCGTGCTTCCTGACCATTTTAATAAAACGGTCCCGTCCATTTGCGACTATATTTGCTGTACCAAGAATAATCCAGATGTGAAAACATTAAAGATTTAGTGTTCCACGATGACCTTGACGGCGTAAGATGTCGAGTCGCGGAACAGAAGACTTAAGGTGCATGCTCTTGTTCAAATGCAGAACCTTTCGTGTCCCGATATCAAGGGATCTGAGCTCGTCCTTCGTCCATGGTGTAACTCCAAATGAATAGAGTAATACCGGGATGGCAAGCATGTTCGTTGTAGATACTTCGTTCTTTGTCGACAGTTTAAAAGACCAAATCTGCCGGATGAGACGTTTTTATCTGCTTCGGAGAATATCCTTCATAAATATCACATCGTGAATGTGGCTCTGTGGCACGCCAAAGTATGTTTAGTTCTGTCCAGCGCGGCGGTCTTGTATAGCTCTTCTGTCGACGAGCTCAGGGTCTTCAAGAATGACATTAAGTTTTCTTAGCTTCAAATAAACTTTGGCGCATTTTCTAAATCCATTAAGATGTCCTTAAAGTATTCCTTGACGATCCCAAGAGCTAGGTGTAGTCGTTCCTTATTTTATGCATAGATGTTAAGATTACACAGCAACACATAAAAAGTTGCGGATCTGGTAACAAGACACACGTATTCCTATGGATTTTGGGGCGCTGAATTCAAATTCGGTATCTAAAATCACCCATCCCGTCATGGTTGAGCCAGAACCTCAAAAAATGACGAAAAATCATGCACTGACGCAAATAAATTTCAAAATATTACCAGTGATGTAAATTTTCACTTCAAAAACATGTCGACAACTGTGAAGGATCAACCCTTGCCTGATATCAACTTATTTAATACAACTTTACCCAACAGAACCTGACCTCACCTAACCTGAATTAACAGAAATTTATTGAACTACACGTAAAGCTCTCGAAGCATATTTTCCCAGTAGCAAATGTGTGCTACATCGAATGGGTCAACTCGAGCCTAACCTAGTAATAAATCTAACCTAGCCTTACCTAACCTAACCTAACCTCACGAAATACAATTAAACTGATTGTGTTGTCCCGTTGTGTTTGCGGTACCGTTTCATTCAGCTTCGGCTTAACCTACATAGAGATTCAACCTATCCTAACCTAACAAAACCTGACCTAACCTAGCCGATTACGCTGGCAACCCTGTTCTTGCGTACTTTCATATTTTGACATTAATAGCAGTAAATGTCTGAGTTTCGTAACCGCCTGTTGCTAGCATTATTCGCCTGTGTCTGTAACCAGGGCACCTCCACGTGGTGACGGTGGGCAACGGATCCACATTAGCTGAGTCCCTGGGTAAACGGCGTTCATGCCTTCATGGCAGACACAGGATTTAAAAGTGTATTACGATGCAGAGAAAAACCCTAGTATCGGCATCTGGTCAGGGTGCAAAAGCGGGCTCTCCGACGTCGCCATCATGCAACCGTAGCTCTTTATCAATGGATCACTTGGTTGGTGTAGAGTCTCATGCTACAAGGAAAAAAACCGCAAGCATTTCTCAATCGCATGCCTGCAAGAATAGCCGTTATTGCGAAGGACTGCTACTTTTGCATGAATTCCGTCAAAGGGTTCAACGCCAAAAATAAAAATAACATTTTGTACATTAATGTGTGCACAGTCACAAGAGCAATTGAAATCAATAAAAATGCACTCCCGACTGATTTAAAAGCTTTAGAAGATGATAGAATGGAAGTTGAAAGTCAAAGTCATGGAGACGGTAGTCTTCATTCTATCGCGACAGGGAAAAGAATTCAGTAAGTTTTTCGTTAAAGACGAAGAGACGTCTTTAGTGTACTGCACTGACGTTAACGGACTAATGAACCACTTGAAGAAAAGTGTGTACAGAGACGAAGAATGACGACTTTTCATTGATTCGTCAAAACGCAGGGTTAAGGCTGTTTTACTGCATAACACGAATACTTACGCTCCTATCCCTATAGCTCACTCAACGGTCATCAAAGAAGAATGTAACAATGTTAAAATGCTTCTTGAAAAAATTAATTACACGAATCACAAATGGCAAATATCTGGTGATCTCAAAATCATAACAATGATATTAGGCCAACAATCAGGTTTCACGAGAGAGCCATGCTTTATATGCCTGTGGAATAGCAGAGATCGAGCCAATCATTCCAGCAAAAAACATTGGCCTTTAAGAGATTCATTCAAACCTGGTTCTCATAATATCATCAACCAAAGCCTCGTTGATCCAGAAATGCTATAAGTATATATCCCATAAATTCCCTAATGTTTCAGACGCTAAATTGAAAGAAGGAGTCTTTGATGGACCACAGATTCGAATATTGACAAGAGATACTAATTTCGTGAGCCACATGACGAAAATTGAAATGGACGCTTGGTAAAGTTTTAAAGCAGTAAACGAAAATTTCCTCGGTAACAAAAAAAGTCCAGACTACGAGAATATTGTTGCGAAAATGATAAGAAACTACAAAAAGTTAGGCTGCTTGATGAATTTAAAACTTCACTTTCTAGATTCCCATCTGGATAAGTTTCCAGAAAATGTTGGTGATTTCAGAAAAGAACAAGGGGAACGTTTTCATCAAGACATAAAAGTGATTGAACAACGATATCAGGGTAGATGGGACGAGGTCATGATGGCTGATTTTTGCTGGATGTTGAAAAGGGAAACGAATGTAGGTCTTAAACGCAAGTGAAACCCTTTGCATCGTTCCTTCAAAGAAAAAGGACACGTTATAGCAGGCAGAAAATAGATTAAAGTAGGTCTACAAAATCAATTTAATTACGATAAAAAGCAAGATAAAATGTAAACACGAAAGATGGTATAAATATATCCCTTAAGTTTAAGAAAAGCAGAGAGAAAAAATTTTTGAATAAAACTCTTATTCATTTGCATGTTTAAGTTACAGTTCTACATTTTAATTGATACAAACATTGTCAGGTTAATTGAAATGGGGTCAATTCTACTTGTAGTTCTAAGTTTCTTCAAATGAGTAATGTGCGTCTAAATTTTTAACCATCTGTAGTACAATGAAATGAATTTTCTTGTGTTACAACGGGAACGTTTAAGTTAAGTTGTGTTGCGTTAAGCAAAATTGCGTTAGGTTCTGTTAAGTTAGATTCATTTGTATTTTAAGATCGAGTTAACCTATTAAATATAGTACACATTTAAGACTGAGTACCGTACGCTTACATAGCTACACGTGTGGTTGAATTTCATTCTGCTAGGTTAGGTTAGGTCAGGTTTTGTTAGGTTAGGATAGGTTAAACCTCTATGTAGGTTAAGCCGAAGCTGAATGAAACGGCACCTCAAACACAACGGGACAACACAATGAGTTTAATTGTGTTACGTGAAGTTAAGTCAGATTAGATTAGGTTATGTCAGGTTTTTTTAGGTTAGGATAGGTTTGACCTCTTTGCAAGTTAAGCCCAACCTGATTCAACCGGTACCGCAAACACAACGGGACAACACAATCAGTTTAATTGTGTTTCGTGAGATTAGGTTAGGTTAGGCTAGGTTAGATTTATTTCTAGGTTAGGCTCGAGTTGACCCATTCGATATAGCACACATTTGCTACTGGGAAAATATGCTTCCAGAGCTTTACGTGTAGTTCAATAAATTTCTGTTAATTCAGGTAAGGTGAGGTCAGGTTCTCTTGGGTAAAGTTATGTTAAATAAGTTGATATCAGGCAAGCGTTGATCCTTCAGAGTTGTCGACATGTTTTTGAACTTAAAATTTGCATCACTGGCATTATTTTGAATTTATTTGCCTCAGTGCATGATTTTTCGTCATTTTTTGAGGTTATGGCTCAACCATGACGTAATAGGTAATTTTTGATACCGAATTTTAATTCAGCGCCCCAAAATCCATAGGAATACGTGTGTCTTGTTACCAGATCCGCACACTTTTTTTGTGTGTGGCTGTGTTATCCATGTAAAATACATTTAGCTTCCAAGTTTGCCGCCAAAGTACCCCTCGGAATGACGAAGTGCGAGAGATGGTGGCAATAATATGAGACAAAAGAGGAGTAGGCTCATGGTGGCGTCCTAAAAGACACCTCTCTGAAAGGTGACGCTGTTAGTTGTCACACGATGTTTTCCAGAAGAGATTGTACATCTGGTTTTCCAAAGCGTCATCAAAAATCAAACTCTCCATGCACATCACGATGTACGGATAAACCCTTAAGCTTTTGAAAAGACAGATGCTAAGTCTACGGGAAGTCGAATCGAAAGCTTTACGGTAATCAATCCAGGCCCTCAATAGACCACGTTGGTAGAATGCTGATCTTTGTGTGTGTGTGTATTTACACTCCCGGTCAGCAAGTATTGCCTACCCTGAGCGAAATAAAGGAAAATAGGATGTTTTATAACTGTGTTAAAAAAATTCAAAATTGAGTTTTGTATAATAAAAAAACAATCGTTATTTTTTCCATTTTTTTGGTTTCAAAAAAAGTATGGGATTTTCAAATAAACCTGTAAATTTAAAAAAATTAAAATAAATTAGATACGTATTTACGTTCTCTTTAAAATGAATCCAAGATGAAATTTTTTTATTGAACCGTTTGAAAGTTATGACATTAAAAATAAAAACTTTTTTCAACGCGAAATATTTCGGAATCTATGCATTATAGAAAAAAACTCCCAAGAGAACAATTGTTTTGGTTGAACATGTAGAACAAACGGATTTGTAAATTTTATGCATGAAACTTTAAAAATATTGATTGAAAAATAAATAAAAATGGTTACAATAATTAATAAGCAGTCGTGGACAATTGACCAGGAATGATCCTGAAGGAATAACTTCTAAGTGGAGGCCTAACTACTGAACCGAAAGCTGAATGGCACCTGAATGAGCGGTCTTAAATGGTGATTTCGGGATACCGGATGACCTCTCACAGTATGCATCCTAATGCTCACTTACTAGATTGCTACGATGCCAGCATTATCCCTATTCACGGGGGCTCTATAATGCGTATGCATACTCTGTGGTGCCAAAAACACCCAGAGCTTCAGCACGTTTCGCATTAATCATTGCGAAATACCTGTTATTAATGAAGCGCGGAGCGCTTCCTCAACTGCTGCTTGGACAAGCCACAGATGAAGATGAGTAAGTGACATTGAGACAAACCGCGAAATACAGGTACCTTTTAAAAGATGATAGCGATTTCTGGACAAGGAGGAACATTGACATGCAGGTTTCATCTAAGCCCCAAAATCTGGCTGAAATGGATGCCTCCCTTCATGAGGATATCTCGGAGGGGTCCAACCTCAGAACCATCAATTGTTCCGTTTATAGTGCTGCGAGATCTTGGGCTGATTCAAATCAACGCTAAAACCGACGATGGATGAAAAGACCAAGCGACGCTTGCATCAACTGAAAAAGAAGATCAGATGGGTAACACAGAATGCATCCAAAAGCTTGCCGACAAAAGCCCAACGAGGTCGAACTTCATTGGAGAGAGATATGAAAGATCCCGAAAATACTGGAGTTGTAAGTAGATACTGGTATAGCAAGATGCCAAGAGAACCTGCTAATTCGCAGGTGCATCTGCAAAGACGCAGCAGCCCAACAGCGTGTCCTGCCAGTCGCCTGGATTGACTGCCGGAAATCTGACTGTTAGAAAGTCTGAAGTTTCATCCACACATAGTAAGATGCATGGAGAGATTTATGCCCCTTTGAAAAACTAGATTTACTATCTCATCTAAGAAATATCGAGTGAGAATGAACAAAATCAACTCCCATAGGGGCGTTTTTCAGGGCAACACCATGAATCCTCTGCTTTTTTGCATCACACTTCTGCTTCTATCTCACGCATCACGAAATTTTTCTGGATACCTCGATGTCGACACTAATTATTGTGAGCATAATATCACTCATGTATTTTATATGAATGACCTAAAGATCTATTCTTTTGGTAAAAGCAAACTTCAAAGTGCTTTAAATATCGTCAAACAGTACACAGGAGAGATTGGTATATACTTTGGATTGGAAAAATGTGCCAAAATTCATCTGAAGAAAGGAAAGATTATTGGCGTTCCCGAGGAACCTGAGCTTGTGGATATACGTTTTATTGGACATCTTGACACTGGAGAGACCTATATATACCTGGTCGTGCCTAAAAAACGCATTCAGGATGCAACTTTAGTGAAGGAGTCTCTCCGAAGCAGATACAAGCATCTTTCTCGGAAGATTTGGTCTTCAAATCTGTCGGCGTTGAACAAAGTATCTGCGACTAACATGCTTGCCATCCTGGCTCTACTCTACTCGTTTAGAATGGCTCAATGGACGAAGGACGAGCTTAAAGCCCTTGACATCGCCACATATAAAATCATGCATGTACATAAGAGCTTACAGATCAATTCGTCTGTTCCGCGATTATACATTTCACGCCGTCAACGCTGACGCGGACTTCTGAATCTCCAGTGTCTTTATAATCAAAATGTACCAAGTACGGCTTACATCGTTCCAAACGGCAGAGATGCTTTTCGCCCAAAATGGTCAGGAACCACGAGATAATTCGCAAAGGAGCGTCCTTTTACAAAGCCGCATAACAGGCGGCAGACCCTTGGCCTGCATTTTCACATCAGAAGTGAGAAAAGTGCATTACTCCATCTAGATACTTCTTTTCTAAAAGCCGAAGTGAAGAAAGCAAAGTTAGAAAAATTCCGCTAAAAGCTAATTGACAAGAACATTTACGAAAACTTTTACAGAAACGTTCAAAAACAGTCCTTGTCAAAAGAGCAAACTTTTGCTTCTTTCAATTCATCAGGGCCTAATTCAGGTACAGAGGGTTATATTTCACATGTCAGGACGGTGTAATTTTCAACTTTGCATACCACGACCGCATTTTATGTCAAGAAGATTCCAACGACATGTGCAGAGCATGTCATGCACACGCCGAGTACCTAGAACACATACTAACTGGATGTCCTAACTACGCGGAACCTACGTAACTGACATAATGACATAATAACATAATGCGGCTACAAAATATTAGAAAAGTTAACAAGAACAATTGTTATAAATAATTCTCGTGATAAAATATTCAAATTTAAGGTTTTATCAAATTTTAATTTTCTTTAATCGCTAGAATGGCTAGTGATATTCCTGAAAAATGTATGTTTTATAATATTTAGTAAAATATGAAAATTTAAATCTTAATAAACAATATAGATAAACAAATTCGAAATTTTGGCAGTTTCATTTAGAAAAAGTCGGGGTTTCAATCGCAATAGATTGAGAATGAATCATAACACTACATGCTAAGATTCACTCAATATAAAATCTTTTGATAATAACCCATGGACTTGATAGGCAAATCCCTAAGTTTGCAGAGATTCATATCAGAAAACAGGACAGGCAATGAATGCAGAAAAAAAGTACTTTTTCATAAATTTCAGAATTTTGACAAATTTCTTCTTTCGTAACTGATACATGGATCCGAACTCACTAACAGTTTGTGTGCTAAATCAGTGTTAGTAGCAACACGAGAAAACTTGCGTGAATTGAACTCTCGAAAATTCCTGTAGTCTTTATTCCGAGCGTCACCTGCTTCTTCGGAAAACTGTCCAATTGGTAATGCAAAATGTTTCATAACATCAGCTCCATGCAATAATATCTTATGGACAGTTACAGGCATTTAATACCAAGGGTAAAAACGTGCGTACAGTTTTGCGGTTTCCATAGTATATATTTCAAATGTTTCCAAGTCAGTTGACTCTGTAGTTGTTAATTTATGCAGAATGTACGCAAGTCTTTCCACTAACTCTAAGTCTATCCCTGTAATTTCTGCTATTATTTCAGGGTCTGAAAAAAACCTTCTTGCGGTATTCCCGTAATTGGATGTGCCTGAGCCTTGTTTAACTGCATCTATTATCAATCCTGTCTTCCGATGAAGAGCTTTGCAAATTCGAGTCTTCGCCTTCTTTTGCAAATCTTTACATACATCCGTATCTACTCGCCATTTCTTAAAATCGAGTCGATAGGCTATATGTAAAAGATTTTCCATAAAGTGAATCCTAGCGTGTAGTGTTGACAATCCATAATCATGTGACTTGATATCTACAACTTTCCCTTTGACTCTATCAAAGTTATTCATCTCTTTAGGTGCAGCAAAAAAAGCCTGGCAAACTGTTTGGTCGAGCAACGTCAACATCATATCAGTTTTTATCACAAAAGTACCGGAATCGTTCTTTATTATTGTGGGCTTCATTTTACCGATTTCTTTTTGAAGTGATGATATTACTAAACTGGTTTTTTCTGGGGTTTCTTTTGCGAATTCATATAGCATTGGCCTGCAATATAATGTTGACAATGGATTAGGCTTTTGTCATACTACAGAATTTACCAAATTCTCTAAGTGAAGTCACAGTGGTACCATTGAAACCGTAAAGATACTATTATCCACCATATCTGGATCATGTTTCTTTTGCTTGTACGTGCTTTGACTCGAAGAATCATCACACCCGTATTTTACAATTAATTTAGAGTTATGAGGTTTCCTTATATCCGTAAATGGAAGAGAAATATCACGATTTTTAAAAATCCGATATATCGTATGATCTAATAAAGATTTCAAGCCGATTGCAAAACCCTTTTCCGTTATCTTAATCGAAACTGAATAAAATTCTTCTTTAGCTTTTGCCAAATTTTCGTATGCTAGGTAAATGTCAGCATTTATCTTTTTTGCCCGCATATAGATCATGTAATACTGACTTTTAGACAAATCAGTTTCCTATATTAACGCCAAAGCTTCTTCTGATGTGTAAGGAATCGTGAAATGATTCATATTTCCATTTTCATCGGAAGGTAAAATTTAATTAATGAATTCTGATACTTTCTTCCTATTACATAGATGTCACCTGAGTTAGGTCTTCCACATTTGTCATTACTTTCAGGTAGAAAATCCACGATAAAATATATGTTCAACCAACCTGTAAACTTGTTGTTGAAACAAGCTTCACTAAATGCTGAACTCTGCCATTACCGTTTAAAATGAGGGATAAAATCATCATTCAATTTGTTTTTAACCTTTTCCAGTTGCTTATCGCTCAAATTAAATTCTCTTTTTAAATACTGCGCCAAATCTTCCACACCTCCACTGGAATTAGAAATCAAACAATCGGATTGGGTCTTTTTGAGAGCTTTTAATGCATCCATTTTGTCTTAATGGAACACCATTTATTGGACAAATATTAAACCCAACAAATTTTTTTACAATTGCCTAAAATTATTTAGTACTTGCATATATTATTAACCAAAAATACCAGAATTAGAAAACGAAACAAATATAATGTAATGCAAAAAAGAATACAATTGTGAATTGAAAACTCTTAGACCAATGCACATATTTCTGAAAGGGAGTATTGAAACAAGTGAAAGTTATTAAAACAAAAGATAACTGTGAATACCATGGCTGCGGAAAAGAATTATATATCTAAATTATTCATTTGAAGGAATTAGATTTTTTGTACGTGAAATTGACTTAATTTGGAATTTGTTTATCTAAAATGTGTATAAAGATTTGAGTTGTTATATTTTACTAAATATTATAAAAGATACATTTTTTAGAAATATCAGTTGCCATTCTAGCGATTAAAGAGAATTAAAATTTTATAAAACCTTAAATTTGAATATTTTATAACGAGAATTATTTATAACAATTGTTATTGTTAACTTTTATAATATTTTTGTGACTAGCAGTCATGCATCCAATAGCTTAAAACATTTCCAGTGCAAAAACAAAAAAAAAATTCTATGCGATAGGGCCAAAATTTTGAATTTGTTTATCTAATTTGTTTATAAAAATTTAAATTGTTACATATTATTAAATAATATTATATATTTATCATTTTAAGAAATACCTGAAGTCGTTCTGGCGATTGATGGAAATTATAATTTGAAAAAATCTGAAATTTGGATATTTTGCCATAAGAATTGTTTATAACAATGGTTATTATAAACTTTTAAATTATTCTTGTAATTATATATCATTCCTACATTAATATTAAGCACTTTTATTAAACAGAAAATTTTTTTTACCGATAATAAGATTATTTGCTAATTTGTTCACAAAATTTGTTTTTAACAAATAAATGGAGTAATGAGCAAATTATTTGTATTCTATGAGTCCCTAAACATTCATTTAAGATAATATAAGGTTTACCCAAGCAGTAATTAAAGCGTAACAAATAGTTATGTAAAAAATTTCAGTTTTTCCATACTTTGAGTGAAAAATTATTAATAAACAAGTAGAAGAGACAAAAGTTCAGAGAGTCAAGCTATTCAGAATTTAATGAACTTAATTTTCAAAAAAAATAATAATCGAACGAAAATTGAAGGCTCTGGACATTTTTGAACGAAAAAAGTGCATTTCTTCCCACTGTGCGGCCCTAAGAGTCCTTTATTACCATGTTTGTCGCTCTTACGGTGTTAACCGCGACCCTGCGCTGCCGAACGCTCCGTGAGAAATAGAGTCAATCTTAACAAACGAAAAGTGCCAAATTTTCTGGAGCTACAATTTTCAGATAGTCGTCTTTGTTGCACATTCTAACCCTGACATCTTTTAACCCTGAACCAAAATATTCAGTTAAAGTAATTGTCCTTGTGATCGGTGCTCCCGGAGTTGCGAAGGTATTACTCATTCGTAACCTTAAAGCCATACCAGCATTCCAAAAATATGCCAAGATACGTAATAGATGGATGCAGAAAGCTGTCGTTCTTTGATCACTCCTTGTCCTCAAGACACACGAGGGTTTTGCCGTCCTGTCGTCGTGATTTGATCGTTTCCAGTGACCACCCATCTCGCGGTCGTGAGACGTGGTTATAAGTGTAATTTACCGCGGTTCAACTGGAATCCGGTTTCATTTCTAGATGACGGCTATATATATGCATATATGGCGGTTAAAGAAACACCGCAGGGTCCCCCTGGGAGCAGCTAACGTCTAAAAATGACACCAACTCTCAGTGGAACCGCGGTAAGTCTCAACTATGAAGGAATTTCACGATTGTGAGATGAGTGGACCCAAAGAACGACAAAACCACATTGGAAAGCCGGCGAGAACCTCGTGTTTCTTCAGGACTCAGAGCAAACCAAGGATGACAGCCTGCTGCAGCGTCGGGCCACTGAATGTAGAATCTGTAAATTTTAAAACTGTAAATGTGGCATTCTGTATTGAATTCTTATAGAGATTCACAAGTTTTCGTTGAGTTTCCGGGAGTTCCGAGACTTCTGACCCTGCTTGTGATCAGAACTCACGTGGGATTCTTCTCGGATCGGCTAAACTTGGCGGCTTTCGGATTCAGTCAGCTGTTAATTCAATGCCTAGGAGGGTGTGTGAAATTCCTCTACACCACTTTATCTCTGTCCACACTTGGTACCGACTGTGTATAAGGAAGACTACGTTATAGAAGATAACGATTAATTTAAAATACTTATA
>NC_046663.1:117047135-117053250 GCF_010883055.1 Belonocnema kinseyi
GTTGCAACGATTGTACCCGGAATATTCTGTTAAACTGATCGTCCTTATCATCGGCGCTCTTGGAGGTGCCAAGCTTTCACTTGATAATGGCCTAAAAAGCATTCCTGCATGTCAACAATATGCTAGAACACTTGCGGGAAAAATGTAGAAGGCGGTTGTCCTTGGGTCACTTCGTGTTCTTAGGGCGCACGAGGCTTTTACTGGATTGTCGTATTGATTCCTTTACAGACTGTAACCATCTATCTCACGGGTGCAATTTTTCAGATTAGCACCCGCTCCCGGCGAAATTCTGCTGTTGTCCTTACGACAAATTTTCAATTATATATATATATATATATAATTAATAATAATTTATTTAATTCTTAGTTAAAAGAATAGACGTGTTAATAAATTAAACTTGCAATTAATTAATTTAGGTATAATTGTGCTTTTAATTAACGATTATCCACTGCAGAATCGTTATCTGCTGTAAGGTGGTCTCCCCTACAGTTCGAATTCAATAATATAAGGTATTGTTATGTTTGTCGTAATATATTTACATGATGGAAAAAATCATATTTTATTATGTTTATGTTCAGAAAAATGTCTTCTGTAAAGGATCAATTATTGCGCACTGTCACGCAGCCAGTTGCGACTGGCAAGAATAAAATCACGGTTGTTGGCGTTGGCCAGGTTGGGATGGCCTGTGCATTCAGCATATTAACGAGCGTGAGTATGATCATTTTTTCAGAAAATATAACTTCATATTCTATTAAATTGTAGGCAGTTTACCAGCTAATTAAATAATTAAAAAATTGTATTTTATTTGTTCACAATTGTCAAGTACTACTTTTTCAAACATTTCATCGTTTATTCTTTCATTAGAAATTTGATTTAATGAAAACTGCCTCAGTGAGTTATTGAAATTTTTTAACCTTTTTTTTTTAATAAATTTATATGTTCATGTGAAATTATTTTTTGCACAGCACGTATCTAACGATGTCGTTTTAATAGACGTGATGGCTAATAAGTTAAAAGGTGAAATGATGGATCTCCAACACGGAAGTTCATTTCTAAAAAATGCTAAAATAAATTCAAGCACAGACTACGCAGCAACTGCAAATTCGATCCTTTGCGTCGTTACAGCTGGTGCTCGCCAACATGAAGATGAAACTCGTTTGGATCTGGTTCAAAGGAACACTGATATTTTTAAAGGAATAATTCCCCAGCTAGTGAAATACAGTCCAAACACAATTCTTTTGATTGTTTCAAATCCAGTAGATATACTGACTTATGTAGCTTGGAAGCTCTCTGGATTGTCTAAAAATCGAGTTATTGGAAGCGGCACTAATTTAGATTCTGCACGATTCAGATTTCTACTCTCTCAGCGATTAAACATTGCACCTACTTCCTGCCATGGATGGGTTATTGGAGAGCACGGTGATACAAGTGGTAAGAAATTATTATCTTAGTAAAAAACGGATTTTTTGCACAAGTTTACCTATAACACAAATGATGATCAAATATTTTATTTGATATTACGGAGATAAATGGCAGTGAAAAATTGGATCTTTATAACTGGTAGTCTAGGTATTCAATACTGAACTAGCGTTGTAAAAAATCAAAATTGCAATTAAGGTATTGGTTCAATTGCATTCGCGGTATCAACTTCTTGAGGCAAATAATGATATTACAGTTCGCCGATGGCCTGACTCCTCTATCGCAGTGGGAAGAATCCAGACCAGAATAGAAAATTAGTCCTATACCCGCAACAGTTAAAATAGTTGGCTAAAAATAATTTACAAGGTCCAGAGAACAGCAGGTGCTGACTATTCGATATAGTCACTTTTCATTTTTTTAACCTAAATTTATTTATATGTATTATAAAACATATATTTCTTAAGTTCTCAGCACTAAATTGTGAACATTTATTTGCTGAAACAGAAAAATTTAAGTCACATGAAGAAACTTATTTGCCGAGAGCTAAACCTTCTTATGGTATCATGCACGACCAGCTGCGTTTCCGTGCTGCCCGAGCGTAATTGAGTGCGGGACATCCAGGAATGGTTACTGAACTGCTGCAAACTCAGTCAAGTTTTCAATAAAACACTATAACATGTATTTCTATTAAGAGTTCGTCATTCCGACAACTGAAACACAATATATAGAGTTCCATTTTTGATACTAGAAAGTATAGCAATTTTTGCTTTCTATTCTTTTTTGAGAAAAGCGCTTTTCAGGACAAACTTTAGTTTTTCATTTGTGCAAAGGTTTACATACACAACCCTCAGTTGACGATTTCGTGGTTTAGGAATTCCTAGACCCGCTGGCCGACGCAGTTTCTCAGCTTGCGGGGCAAGATGCGGTTGCTACTTATGCCTGAAAAACGCCAGCAGTGTAGCGAAAAGGAGCTGTATGTGTATAATCACGTGCGGATATTCCGTAATATTTGAAAACAGTTCACACGGTCCTTACTGATTACGTTTGGATTCCCCTGTTGGAGGATCAAGACTACTTGCATGCTACCTCCGATTTAGTAGACTTCTATTTTCGAAAACATTTTTAAAATATGAAAAAACATCGAGACAATTATTTTAGATATTTTAGGCTTTTCTACTCATGCAAATAGTGAGCTTTCGCTTGTGATGTCACACACCGAGGGGCAGGGGGAGTTCTTGTCACGCGTGAGAAATCGTGACATATGGGGGGACGAGTCATTCTGCGCGTGATGTCATGGAGGGTTTTTTGGCTCTTAATTGACAATCTGAAAAGTATTAGGTCCATATCAGGTGAATTTGGATTTCAATACCAACTCATTTCCTTGTTTCAAAAATTCGCCATTTTATTGTACATGTGTCACTCGGAAGTTTTCAAGGTTTTATTTTCAAAAAAAGCCAATTATTTCATAGCTTTATGATTTAAATAGAAGAAAATTATTATTTCTATGTTGGGAAAATGTAAAGATATAACTAGGCAAATCGGCGGCCTTTTTAAATTAAAATCACGGAAAATATATTCAGATCGACGATGTTAAATTGACTGTTTTTTGGAATTAATAATTTTCAGAGACTCATTTAGTTACCCGTTTATTTTGTGGAATGAACAATTTTCTAGACTGATTTAATTACCAAATACTTGCTTCATTTTTTTATTTAAGATAAGCGTCTAAATATTTTTGAATCTGAAATTTAATTAATCTATTTCAATCAAACGTGTCTGTCTCAGTTCGCAAACTTTTTTCACAGTCAATAAAATGAAAAATTCGAACTCTAAGGCTGAGCATTTTTCCATTTGAAGTAATAAAAAATAAACTGAAATTTAAAGCATTCAAATTGGAATTCTTAAGATTTAAACTTTTTAATTTGGCGTTTTATAAATTGTTAATTAAAAAGCCCTCAACTTTTATTTCCAAATATTGAGAGAACTAGAAGCTGGTGGGAACTGGCTCATTGTAGCCCGCTACGCATTTGTTTGTTCACGCTTGACTGTCGACTGAGTGACAACCGCATACCTTGCGGTCCCCGCGCAGTTCCTGTTATACCTACCTACAGTGCGGCGTCAATTCTCGGAAGGGTTATAAAAGGGAGGGCTATTGAAGAATTTCACTGTATTTAAAAAAATGTGAAGGGGGGGTCGAAAGAAAGTGACGTAATATTATAGGTGGAGGTCTCGTTAAATCGTGACTGAGTGTGACAAGGAGTACGGGGGGGGGGGTAAAAAGTCTTGAAATAAAGCGTGATTTCATATGTGAACGCTCACATACTGACTTTTCTGTTTTTTGAAATTAATATCTATTTTCAAGCATTTCAAATTTCTTCTAGTTTATTTACGTGAGTAGAAAAACCTCAAATATCTGAAATAATTCTTCAGTAGTATCAAATCTGTGAAAATGATAATTTTTGCAAACAAATTTTCATATCTGGTGCTCAGAAGCCGTTATTGAATCGACACCAAATAATTTATACCATTTTAGGGTCCCAATACACTACTTTTCCACATAGTTCCAAATTCGACTTCTAATATTCTGTATTTTCGAACCACCCTAATACAGAAAGGAGATATATAATTATTTCGCAAAAGTAAAATACCATCCGCTAGTGCATGTAATTGATTAAAAAATGAGTTTGCATTCTCTATACAGCCGACTTGGACGGCTAGAGGAAGTGTTACTGATGAAAAACCCTGTGCCTTCCACACATAACAGGTAGTACGCTTGAAAGGACCCCGCACTAAATGTATGGGAAAATGGCTTTCGGTGGATTTAGCTGAAACTTTGTAATGTTTAAGGTTATAAGTGCCGGATAAAATATCCGTAAAAAAATCCAAAAAAATGGACAGTTTTAGCGCTATGACCAAGATTTGAACTTGACTAAGTAATTACTTTTTTACAGACAGAAATGGTATCCAAAGTAACATTAGTAACTAGTGCGCACATCGATAATAACAGTGTACCCTTCGCCAGAAGACCGAACGCTAAGCGTCCATGATCAGCGAAAAGAACCAATCCTAGTAGCTTTAGCGACACAAGCGATGTCTGTATACGAAACACGCATCAAGAAGTGGTCAGAAACACCGTTGAATCATATAGCGTGCTTCTCAGAACAGGCAAACGCTAAGCGCAGAAGATTTGAACTTAACTAAGAAATCACTTTTTCAAAGGCCTTTCACCAAAGAAATGACAGACAAATATACCGTCGTCGATATTGACGATGGTATGCTTGTCATTTCTTTTGTGAAAGGTCTCGAGAGCGGATAGTAATTTTATTGGTAAGCTTAGGAAAAAAAATTCCTATCTGTTCCCTTCTGTATTAATTGTGTTGTATTTCTTATTCCCTTTTTGTGTTTAGTTACTTGTGTTTATTTGTTTTATTGTGTTGTTTCTGAAATTTTCTTTCGTTTTATTAATATATTCCTCCGCCTTTCAAAACTATAAGAGCTTTTTTCTCTTGTGGTTTAAAAAATGGCATTCAGAGTTCGAGTTAATTGATATGTCTGCGATACAGTCTATCAACCAGGACAAATAGCTCGAATTGATGGAAATAATAATCCTGATAGGCAAAACATTGCAATTTTTAGACGCCTTCAATTTCGAGGACCACCACTTGAAGTCGCCGGTGAGAATAGGTTATGTCTCAATTGCAATCAAATGATTCGCAATGAGATAGAGGAGCTCCAACATGAGCCAGGCTATTTTAAACTGAAAACTTTTGAACTGAATGTTCTTACACAAACAGGCAGGAAAACGTGCTTGGACTACAAGCGATCAATAGACCGTATAGGAATAAGGGACAGCAGTTACTTCTGTTTTTGCAGAAACTTCGTAACGAAGCAAATGTTCATGCGGCCGCGGCGTTTAATAATGAGGATAGTTTCATTGATGAAGAGTTTGAAGCTATTGCTCCTGTAACAAAGAAACAATTTAGAGAATTGTATGCATTTTGTGATCCTATTCCGCAGTTACATGGACATGGTGCCAAATACGCGAGGAAAAAAGATCTGCTGACTTTCGTTTGCAAAATGCGTCAAGGTCTTTCTGATGAATTTCTGAAAGTTATTTTTCATTATTCGAGCCGGCAAGCTACAAGCATGGCCATTTCTACTGTAAGAGAGTCTTAAATGCAGCGATTTGTGCCTGGTAACATTGGATTTAATGCGATAAGCAGAGAGGAATTTATTGAAAGACACGTGACATCATTCGCCAATGAACTTTATAATCCACAACCAAAAATTCTCAGAGCTATTGCTATCATCGATGGAACTTATGCTTACATGCAGAAGAGCAGTAACTTTTGCGTACTTCGAGAGTCATTTTGCAAACATAAAGGACGTCACTTGGTAAAACCTTCTCACATTGTTGCTCCAGACGGATACATACTTGAAATACAAGGACCATATTTTTCGGGCTCGCGAAACAATGACGCACAAATTCTCATTAACGAATTTGGAAGAGATGTGGAAGGTACGAGACAATTTTTCGACATTGGTGATATCTTTATAGAGGACCGTGGATATAGAGATGCCCAACCACTTTTAGAACGCTTAGGAATTGTGTCCAAGATACCACCATTTCTCCAACAAAGACAGAGTCAATTGGTAACGGAAGAAGCAAACGAAGCTCGGCTAATAACGAAATCTA
>NC_046663.1:117053350-117054736 GCF_010883055.1 Belonocnema kinseyi
CCATCCTGTTATCGAGATGCAAGGCGCTAGAGCAGAGCTTGCAAGAGAATATATAGCGAGAGCTCGTGAGCCAAATATTGTGCAAGCGCGCGTAAAAGTGGAAAATATGCGCTACGGAAATGCAAATTGGAATCGCCTGCAAGAACTTCAAGTACCACAATATCCTCGCCTTACATTGGAAGAAATACGCAACATAACAATTGGCGTGTATCAAGTAGAACTTGCCCCATCTTACGTTCAAGACAAGCTGCAACGAGAAGAAGATGAGGAGTTTTAACTAGATACGCCACTTAATGAACCTGGTTTGATCAGAGTACGAGTATTTTCTCGGTTCCGAGATGCGACAAGGTATCAGCTGTGGATAACGTTCAATGAGATCGATGACATAGGACCAGACCATAACGAAATGCTTCTCGGTTATTACTGCACATGTAAGTCAGAGGCCAGAACTCTTGGCACTTGCGCACATATTGCAAGCGTTTTATGGTTCCTGGGTTATGCACGTCACCAGAAACACTTAAAGTATCCTAAAACTTCCTTGCTACAAAGGATTCTAGACGCTGCTGTTAGAGGTGAACAAGCGAACCTGAATCAAGAGCCAGAAATAGTTTAATATTTCGCAAAATCTACTGGGATTCGTTCTATTTGCTGATCATGGGTGCTTAGCGTTCGGCCCTCTTGCGAAGGGTACACTGTTATTATCGCAATGTGCGCACTAGTTACTAATGTTACTTTGGGTACCATTTCTGCCTTCAAAAAAGTGATGAATTAGTCAAGTTAAAATCTTGGGCGCTTAGCGTTTGATCGTTTTGAGAAGCGCGCTATATGAGTCAACGGTGTAGGCAAAAATATGACAGACCACGATCTGAACCGTTATTTCTATGTTGACATCGCTTTTGTAACAAAATCTGTTGTAATTCGTTTTATTCACTGATCTTGAGCCCTTAGCGCCGCATAGCACTCACACTGTCCATTTATTAGATTTTTTCTTACGGATATTTCATTCGGCACTTATAACCTTAAAAATTAAAAACTTTCAGCTAAATCCACCGAAAGCCATTTTCCCATACATTTAGTGCGTGGTCCTTTATTTCAACTATTCTCTAAAGGGCGGGGGTTAGCGCTACTTAAAAATTAGGGGAAAGCGGTCCTATTAAGAGCTGCCCTGTAGAGAACGCGGCCTATATTTTGGGTGTTCAATTTTATAGTGATAAGATTCAAAACACTTTTATTTCTTATATTTTTTTAATTTTCTGGTATGCTAATATAGTTATTAGTAAAGCTACGACTAACGAAACAAGTGTATCAAGGTAAAGTAAATGGCAGCGTGCCCAGAGGTAGACCGCGGAAAGAATGGTTAGAATGTGTGAATGAGACCCTACTTAG
>NC_046663.1:117054836-117060290 GCF_010883055.1 Belonocnema kinseyi
ACCCAAGTGGGGAACCTTACATAACGACTTCGTGAGGTTCTTCGCTTGGGGTGATTGCTAGAGAGATTGATCAGCAACCTGGGTCGGAGCAGTATTGCGGAATGAACGTGTTATTTACTTAAATAGCACGAGAATTCTGCATCAATCTGAAAAATCTCTGTCCCTTCCAAACACTACTCCTTTCCCCTGCCGAGAGAGTCACGCCCACCTCGAAAGGGAAATGGCTTAATAGTGTAATATAAAACTATAATATTTAATAAAAAATTGATATAAATTCGAATTCTTTCAAAGTTCCCGTTTGGTCTGGAGTTAACATTGCTGGGGTTAGACTGCGTGATTTGAATGCAAATATCGGAACGGAAAAAGATGAAGAAAAGTGGAACGAACTTCACAAACAGGTGGTTGACAGTGCATACGAAGTGATCAAACTTAAAGGTTACACTTCCTGGGCTATTGGTCTCAGCATTTCAAATCTCGCTTCGTCCATTCTGAGGAATACGAATCAAGTTCATGCTGTATCTACCATGATTAAGGTAAAAATTAAAAATAAAAAGAATTATTCTTTCCGGTCTTAAAATTAATTACATAAGAAAATTGAATTGCACTATAAACTTAACTCTTCTCGCTAAATTCTTAGTGATTACATTGAATTAGTTGCGACTCTGAAGTAAGGATTAAAAACAATTCTTTACTTTAAGGGACTTCACGGAATTCAGGAGGAAGTATTCCTTTCATTGCCCTCTACCTTGGGTGAAGATGGTGTCACTCACATTGTTCAGCAAAAGTTGACAGACGCAGAGACTAAACTTCTTCACAAATCTGCAAAGGCCATGCAAGACGTACAGCAGAATCTGAAATTCTAATTATAGATTACTTTAGATAACTGAATGTAAATGTTTTGCATTGTTGAAAATCTATTTAAGTGTACATTCAAGTAGATAATGGCATCTAATTGTCAGTGGTGCAGTATTATAAAATAGCGTGTCTACTGCAATGTATGTATTAACAATTCATATACATTTTTATGTTGAAAAAAGACAAAATTCACGCTTAAGGATTTTAACATGCATATCCTCTAGCTTTCTAGTAACTTCATAATGCATATATACTCTACTATGCTAGGGTTCCTAAGGTCCAAATTATTGAAGCTGAAAAGTTCTATATCCATATATATTGAAAGCTAATTATTTCTTGCAATTTTTACTCTATCAAAGCTTAAGGTGTGTATTTTCTCTGTTCCTGGATATTCGGGAGTAAAATAACGTATTCTTTACGCACTGAATTCGAGTAATTAAAAGATGCAGATCATACCTTACTGTATAGCATCAACAGTGTATTAGATGTGCGCATTTTTTCGGATCGACGGTGGCATTCTTGGAATGGTTTTTAAAGTCCTATATTCATGCGATTATAGGGTCACCAGAGCTCAAACAAACAAGCGGAAAAACGAAAAAACGAAAAAACAAGGAAATAAAAATATAAAAAGAATCTTCACATATTCTGAATTTTGAAATGAATATTTTATTATTTTCTTTCATATTGAATATAAATACAATAATTTTAACGAAGTACAATTGAAAAGTAAGTAAACAATAAAACATGATAATTGTATTCAATTCATCTGCTTATCCAATATTATCATATTATTGAAACTAATAATAGCTTTAGTCCAGGTATTCTAGCTAATTTTACCCTAGATTCGTGCATAAAATAGTAGGACTTTGAAAATTTGACAGATAGTTCTTCATACCATCCTATAAGATATATGTAAGAAGTAACAGCTGGAAAGCTGTGCCCCCCCCCCCCACCCAAAATGACGTTAAAATGACGAAATTCCGATTTTTTGCAATTAGTTATGGTTTACAAAAAAAAAATGAATCGCACAACGAAAAGTTGTTAATCAATGTTGTAGAGCATGAAATTCTCTATATTATAACGTATTTAAAAAAAAACTTTATTATTTTACTCGCAAATTGATTATTAAGTAAGATTTTTCTTAAAAATTCAATAATTAATTCAACGGCAAGCAATACATTTTTTGGAATTTAAATATTCGATAATCATACCTTCATTATTAAACAATTTTCACTAATTTTTTTAATCACATCGATATTGTTGTTTCTTAAACATTACAGCGTCAATGTAGCAATCACATATCGGGTTTCGCCACTGGAGTCGATACTCGAGCGTTTATATTTAATGCAACCACAAATTTTTTTCATAAATTTGCAAATATTTTTCATTTTGAAACTAAGGACAACTTTTCAAATGACCGTATTCCCATAAAAAAGTGCGCAGCTCATTGTAATTTCGTATATTGAGTGCATGTATTTTTTAAGAAATTTTGACGCCGAGGGGAGAAGGCAAGTGAAAATGACTTCTCCGCGGAGCGTCAATGCCTTTGTACATGGTAATTTTTTTTTCATACAGTAATTTTATTCGCAAGGTCACTGTTGATTTTCTTGTGATTTATTCCGAAACCCAGTTAATTAAACATGGCTGAAATGAACTAATGCAAGATTTGTAATACTGCAAACAATTTTCAACGCACGTTTGCGATAATTCGCAAACTTCGTTTCAATTTTTTTAATAAATATTCATTAAACAATAATATAATTGTAAATTTTTAATTGCAAATAATACGTTTTAAAAATTACATTAGCGCATATTCGAGTGAAGATTATTTTTCCTCTCGATGGGCTCTATTAAATTTAAGAAAGAATCATCAATTTTCTTCGATTAGTTTCATAGATATGACTACTCGAGCGAGTTTGAAGTCGCCACAGCGTTTCCGTGTGAGCGACGAAAAGTGAGAAATCGCTATCCCCTCGCTAGTGCCCTCGGACGCGCAGTATTGACGCTACGCGGAGAGTTCACTTTCACTTGCCTTCTCTCCCGTGATAAGGGTCCAAATCAAACGTCTCGGGGATACGTGGAAAGGCCGAAGGCAGTTTTATCACCTCCCCAAATTAGGACTCTTAATTTTAATCAGCAGCGGAGATATAAATTGTTCTAAAAAATTGGATTCTACGCTCCTAATTGTTATAAAAAATTGTACTCGGCGTCAACATTTTTTTAAAAATACATACACTCGATATACACAATTACAACAATCTGCGTACTTTTTTCATGGAAATACGGTCATTTGAAAAGTTGCCGTTAGTTGCAAAATGAAAAATATTTGCAACTTGATGAAAAAAATCTGTTGTTTCATTAAATATAAACGCTCGAGTATCGACTCCAGTGGCGAAACCCGATGTGCGATTGCTGGATTGACGCTCGCAGCAATAACAAAAAAGGGACGTTTCTTAATTAACAATGTAATATGCGATTAAAAAAACTAGAGAACATTGTTCAATAATGAAGGTGTCATTATCGGGTATTCACATTCCAAAAAATGTACATCTTGCCGTTGAATTAATTATTGAATTTTTAAGGAAAATCTTACTAAATAATCAATTTGCAAGTAAAATAATGAAGTTTTTTTTAATTCCGTAATAATATAGGGAATTGCATGCTCTAGAACATTGATCAACAACTTTTCGTTGTGCGATTGGTTCTTTTTGTGCAAACCATGATTAAATGCAAAACAACTCGAATTTTTCCATTGGGGGGGGGGGGGGCATAGCTTTTCATCTGTTACTATTTACATATATCTTATAAGATATTATGGAGAACCATATATCAAAATTTCAAGGGCTACTATTTTACGCAGAGAAAACATCTAAATTGACTGGATTACTTTAATTTATGTAGTTTTTACAGCAAATTAAACGCTTTAATACAAAATACACGAACTCAAGTTTACACATTGTAAAGGTTAAACCATTTTTACAGCTTTATCCGCCTAATGGCGGACATTTTCCAAAATTGGAATTTTGAAAAAAAAATTCAAAAATCGAAATTGATGGTAAATATGTTTCATTGGTAAATATTAATCTGATACTTTAATTGTCAAAATATTATTAAATAAAAAAAATCAGTATTTTATAGCATGACGGTGCAATGCATCATATTTACTGCAGGGCGCATTATTGCTTGCTGTTGCGAAAAGTTCTATAAAAGCTAAGCTGCAGATAGCTGTAGATGAAATTTACTTATTTTTCTATTGGATGCCTAATCAATGCCTTACATTTAAAAAAAAATCAACCGGATCAAGCCAGACTTTTTACTTAGCTGTTTTTTAATTACACTTTTTTTCTATACACGTCCATACACGTCTACTCACTTTTACGTTTGTTGCAGCTGTGATTCCAATTATAATAAACGATTTGCGAGACCCTCTGGGGTGAGCTGATGTTATCAAATACTGCACATCTTTTGGTTCGAAAATGGAACTGCTGGGACCAGCTTGATTCGACATCGTATCGTATGGTATTTTGCATCCTATCACGCTTCTTTCGAACAGCTTGTATACCAGCATCGATCGGCACGCGTTCCGCGTGTGGGATTACTCTGGTCCCACATCCGCCGAATCAGTGTTGTTAGGACACTAGTTCGTCGTGCGTTCGCTAGCCGAGTCAAGCTGAGCCCAGAAGAATTAATGCACCGTAGTTCCATTTTCGAACCGATAGATGTCCAGCACGCGCGGAAAATATTGGTTCTATGGTATCTGGTATCCGCCTCCGCTCAGATTTCTTTCCGCGTGCTACGCGGACCCATAAAGCTTCGGAAAACTTCAAAAGTAGTACAAAATAGTTCGAAAAGACAGTAATGAGAGAATCCTTAAATAAAGTGATGCAGAGAAGGCACCATTTGACAAGTGTGACCGAAGTTCGTTGAGATTGTTGGGGCATCTTGAGGGAATGAAAGATAACCAACTGATAAAACAAGTAATCAAGATAAAGTAAATTGTAGCGTACCCAGAGGCAGACCGAGCAAAAAATGGTTAGAATGGATGAGTGAGACCCGAATTTAAAAAGATATGAAAAGCCGTAGAAACACAAGAGTTTTCCAGGATAGAAAAGTGGGTGATAAATAGTTTATAAGAAATGCATAATGAAGAGTGTCAGTGGACTAAATGACGACTGAAACGAAAGACCTTGGATACTAATGGGCACGAGTGGAGAGCTTTACATAGTGTCTTTATGATACTCTTCACCTGAGGTGATTGCTAGAAATATTGATCAGCAATACGGTAATTCTAGATTAATTTAGGAATCTATATCTCCGCCCCCTTATCCCACCTTGTACAATTCCTTTCCTCACTTTCCTCTTACGAACTTCGGGCTCTCCGGCTACAACCGATTGAGTCATACTTACCCCGAAAGGGATATAGATTAATGGTATAATAATAAATAATAAAGTAATTTATACGTTTCGGCAGAAATATTTGCAACTTTGTAATACAGAGTTAATATACGAGGGTGGATTGATAAGTTTCCGGCCTGACCAAGAGATGGCGCCACTAGGCCTACCTTGAGGTGGCGTTCTATAGTACCATCCTTAGATAGC
>NC_046663.1:117060390-117062528 GCF_010883055.1 Belonocnema kinseyi
CAGCCTTGGAGGAGATTATGTTGAGAAATAAAAAAAAAAATTCTTAAAAACGTTGTTTTTCTTGGTCAGGCCGGAAACTTATCAATCCACCCTCGTATTTAACACAACATGTTCCCAGTCGACTGGGTCAAAACCTTTACGCCCCAAAAATGGCCAACTACCAGCTGTACCTCAACTAGAAACACCAATTTAATCCAAGTGATATTATTATTATAATAAATGAATTTATCATACAGCCCCACAAAAGAGTGGTCTGACCGGCAGACCAGAGAAGTGTATCCTTATGTATTCTGACCTGCTGAATCCAAATCCGAAGACACAAATATCAGATAGGTTCGTGTTTTAACCCTAACCTCAATAAATATCCGTCAAAAGGCCGTATCCCGCCAAATTCGAAAAAGTGGCCTCTCCGGCAGACCAGAATAGTGTATCCTTGCTTATTATGACCTGCTGACTCTAAATTCGTAATCAAAAATATCAGATTGGTTTGTATTTTACCGTAGTCTCCAAAAAACATCCGTCAGAAAGCAGTTTCCGCCAAATTCGAGAAAAAAGAAAGTGATCTGACCAGCACACCAGAGCAGTGTATCTTTGTGTATTTTCATCCACTGAATCTGAATCTGAAATTTAAAATATCATATTAGCTCGTGTTTTAACCCTTAACTAAAAAAAGACACACGTAAAAGGGCTGTTTATCGCCAAATACAAAAAACCATCGAGGCTGAGTTCACTCGATTGGTGACGTAGAAACTTGGAATAAAGGCTTCTAATGTGTCCCCTAAGGGCTTACATTTTTCTTTCACCTTCTTCCCTATTCCTTAATACTCCCCACACACTTACTTGGTGGGAGGAGGGGGAGATACAGTTTAAGATGAGTTCGGAACCACCAAGAGCAATAGCTTTAAGTACTTATAGAAAACCTTCTTCTCTAGAGGTACCGGTCG
This sequence comes from Belonocnema kinseyi, assembly GCF_010883055.1. Taxonomy (NCBI): domain Eukaryota; kingdom Metazoa; phylum Arthropoda; class Insecta; order Hymenoptera; family Cynipidae; genus Belonocnema; species Belonocnema kinseyi. The sequence continues at coordinate 117,061,335 of NC_046663.1, forward strand.
TACGACTCTCCGGAGATAAAAAAACTCCTTTGCTAGGGCAGCATTCACGGCATGAGCCGCCGAGGCTATTCAAGAGTTCGAGGCGCGAATCGAACTCGCAGGCCGACGGAGTGGGTCCAAAGCATACGCTTGAGCCCCCACGACCATCGTCCCACTTTACGTAGAAACTTAGAAACCTACGTTATTATCAACTCCATTCGAATTTGGCGGAAACCCGGATTTTTACGGGTGTTTTTTGAAGTTAGGGATGAAACAAGAGCCAATCTGACATTTATGACTTCTAATTGGGTTTGAACGGGACACAGTACATGAAAATACACTGCTTTAAACCGCCGGGCAGACCACTTTCTTTTTTTCTAATTTGGGGGAAAACGACTTTTTACGGGTGTTTATTGAAGTTAAGGGGGAACACCACTGTGAAAGCGGAAAAATTAAGTGATTTTCATGATTTTTTATTCTAGGTAGAAATAATTATTTGAGGATTGGACATATTATTATTTATTTAGCATATATGGAGCTATATTCGTACAAACTTGTATTTAAAAATATTAAAAATTGAATGAGTTATATACATAAATGTAATGACGTAATAAAAAAATGATATCTCCTTGTGGCAACGATACAGCAGTGAAAAATTATCTGAAAGCAAAAAAACAAACATTTTATTAATCTGTGCAACTATCGCTGTCGTTGTACCTGGCGGTTTTTTTCTTTTATTTTTTTGAGAAAATGGCGCCGGTTTGAATAATTAGTTTTTTGACCCCCTATTTTTTGAGGGCTTAAAAAATATTAATTTTCCGAATTTCACAAAGCAGCCACGTATAACCTTAGCCAATGTAAGTAACAACATTTTTAAAAAAAGAATTAAAATCGGTTTATTAGTTTTCGATAAATCGATGCCTCCGTGTTAAAAAAGTCGTTTTGAGAAAAACGCGTTTAAAGTTTTCATTGCATGTGAGATAGCGCTAGTTAAAATAATATGTGAGATATTAATACTTACATAAACTGTCTATTCCTGGGCCATTAACAGTGTGGCGAGTCCGAGGCCTGTCAAATTTGTTTGGACTTCCTATCTTGTACCACTAAATTAATGTTTTTAAGAATAACCGAATTTTCAGCCAAGTTACTACTACTTTTGGCTTCGTAGTTTTGGAATACCAAGAATAAATATTAAATAAGTCCATGTGGACAGAA
>NC_046663.1:117062538-117070181 GCF_010883055.1 Belonocnema kinseyi
TGGTAATTGGCCACGTGGTATATGAAGGACCCCTTACAGAAATCCTCTGTTCCAACTCAGATTTATATTTCTTTACGACATTTCCTGTTATAATTCAGAAATATAGTAACTACCTTTTTATAAAATTTAAAAGAGGGATGTTACGCATTCTGGTGCATTTTTATTTTTTTAAAAATGAAAGAATTTTTAAATTCAAACAAATTCCACTACTGAACAAAAATTTCTTTAAATACGGCGAATAAAGTTGAACCGTGCTAAATTCATTTTTCTATTAAATTAGGGATTTGTAAAAAATCGTCTTTTCTCGCTTTTTACACCTATTTCAGTGAGGAAAATTAAAGTTTTGACATTTTTACCCAAAAATGAGATACTTCAATGTATTCGAATGTTTCAAAATTGAAAACAATTTAAACTTCATTCATAAATTATACTCGAAAAATATTCCATTTTTTAGTCATTCGATAGTCATTTATATAGTATTTGGACAATATTACAAATGTTATTTTTCCTGTTCACTAATTTTATTTTTTTTTAAACAAGTGAAACTTTTATAGATTTTAGATGACATTCTTAACGAATTACGAAAACCTAATTCATTAATAAACGCAGGAAAATCTAAATAGTGCTAATTCCATTGCCATTTCCATGTTTGTTTTTTCTGTAAAACTGGTTTTATTGGATGTTAGCACCGTCTCAAACGAATCGCGAATCATTTTTCATAAGCATCAGGGTCCACACGTCCTCATACACGTATCTCCCACCTCCAATATAATCCTATTCAAAGGAATAATTGTAAACAAAAATAGCAAAATATTATAGAGAAATATATATTATTGTTTTATTACCAATATTTATTTACGAATTATATAATTAAAAACCTGGATAATTCATAGCTGAAACAACATGACAGAATACATATAATTTTTTACTTAAAATCAAACTTTAAAATTAAGGAAATATTAAATGATTCATAATGCCATTACAGCAGAGTGTCAAGAGAAATTTCTTTTTCAAATTTTTGGCGAATTTTCGAATTTCCCGGATCGAAATGAACGTTTTTCCAGTTTTCTCTTGTTATATATGTCTCTCCATTTCGCACGTTCTTCTTAGTTCCAAAAGTACCAAAAGATACAAGACAAGTTGAAAAAATTTATATTATTTTGAAAGTATAGGTACTAATAAGATTTTCATTATTTCTAAATCAATATTTAAGACAGGGCGAGAGAAACATTTAAAAATTGGTACGACTTATTTGTTCCAAGTTGAGATCTTGTTCAAATCCATTGAAAAATTAGCTTAGTTTTGTGAAAACGTCGATTAAATTCGATTGTTATTGTCATTTGATATAATACTTCTTCCTATTGTTATAACTCCAAAACTTGTGAAGAACATATTTAATATCAAATACTCGCTCTTTAAATTAATGATCACTCAAAACGAAACATGCAAAAAGCATAACAAAATTTTGTTTTAATAATTGGAAACTTCCACCTTGCATGCGCTGATTATAAATAGCATAAAATTACTGAAATAACAACTCATACAAAAAAAAAGTAAAATTTGTAAAAGAAAAGTCGAATAAAAAATTCTTCAGAATTAATAAATACTTTGATGATTGCAAAAACATGAAAAAAATTTATTAGAAGAACGTATAATCTCGACCTCGTTGAATTTGCAATTTTTTACCCTAAAACTGATAATTTTAAGAGAGACTAGCCTATGGACTGGGCATTTTGGAAATAAGAATTTCAATTCAAAAATCCAAATAGTTAAACAAATGTAGTAAATTTCCTATTAAAACTTTATAAACCATTTACATTTTTTATTCAATTCCAACTCGTTATTCAAATATTTTGTTTAGTCTAAAACATTGTATTTTTAACCTGTGCAATTGTTTACGAAAAACAAGCAATCATAAATAGAATGTTCAACACTTAACGATTTTAAACTGAAATGTTTCCAATAAAAAGCCTTAAATCGTTGAAATTTCAAACTGCTAAATTTAAACATTAAACGTTATAATTTTAATTGTTTCATTTTGTTAAATTTTTAGCTTGTAATGAACATTTTTAATGTTGATGTATAAATATCTACGAAACAATTATTGATATCTAGCGAATTTAATTCAAAATAATATAAATTTTAATTCAATTTCGAAATTCAATATCGTTCCATTTTCAATTTTCGAACTGAAATTGCTTCTAAATAATATAATTTTCACCATTTAGAAATATATTGATTCATTCATTAACTTACAGCATTGAAAATGATAACGTGGCTTTATTTTTGAGCACGCCAGAGCAAAAGAAAGACTCCTCAGAGTTGTGAGGAAACACAGGACAAGTATCTTTAGAAAGAGAAAGTCTTACGCAGAATGCCTGAAGAGTAAGACAGCGCAAGGCTAGTTATCTCCCATTTCCTCGCGACTATGAGAAATCTTTTCTTTTGCTCTGACGTGTTCATTCTATAATCAGAAGTCTTTCAACTGTTCCATTTATAAAAGTTAAAAATGTCAAAACGCGACATTTCACGGCATTTCATTTAATATTATTTACAATGTTTATGGCATCCATTTTATACATGTAAATCATTCGGTGTTTTAAAAAAATGTAAATCAATGATTAGACTTAAAAATTCAGAAAAATGTCCTTTAAGTAGTTCAATTTGCAATTTATTATGTATTTGAGTACTTTCAATTACAAAATTGTTAGCTTTTAGCGTTCGAATTTTGTAATTTTAATGTCTGGAAAATTCCATTGTGATCCAAGAGTAAACCGTGAAATGACAGGGATTTTTTTCTTTTTCCATTGCATCAGACCACTGTAAAAACTTAGAACCATAATACGATCCGCAATTTACGAGAAATCATGACAAGTTCTTTTTCCTAAATGCCATGTTTATAAATAAAAAATCGACAAAAAATAGCAAAAAAAAACACACTAGACATTTCTCTGGTTTTACTTTCATACTGCCTTCAGTAATTTTACGTAGAAAATAAAAATTTCTAATTTGAATTTATGACCACAGATTTTCCGGAACTGCTAAAGAATTCCTGAAATTTTCCCAAATTTTTTTTGTTGCACCAAAATCCCGGTAAATTCCCAGTTTTCCTGGGTACATGCCACAAATATATTTACCAGACACCCTGAAACTTTAATCTCTAACTTTTCCCTGGCACAATAATTTTAATTTTCGTCTTCAGAAACGTAACGCGGTTGGGGATCTCGCTGGTTCAATTGAGGTCCGCGATGCACAGGTGAACCATTATTTTCAATTTGTCTTCGCAGGGGTTCGTAACGTGGTTGGGTAACTCTCTGGGTCATCTGAGGTCTATGGTGCACAGGTGAACCATTATTCTCAATGTGTCTTCGCAGGGGCTGGTTACGTGGTTGAGCAGCTCTCTCGTTCATTTGAGGTCCACGGTGCACAGGTGATCCATCATTATCATTCTCTCTTCGTAAGGGCTCGACTCTTTCTTTTCGGGGAAAAATCGCTGGTGTACTTTCTATTGCACACGAAGTACTTTTTGGAATCGCTGAAGTGCTGGGTTGGGCAGTCTCTACTGGGCGAATTAGCAGTTCACCCTTTTCTGGAAGTGAAACTCTTTCAGTTTTGTCTGTTAGTTCATATCCCTGATGCAAACTGCTGAAACGCCCAACTTTTCTGACCCCCTCTTCTGAGGTTAATAAAACAGTATCAGCAGAATTTTCTGATTCCAAACTATAATTTCCAATGAGAGAGTCATCTTCTAACTCACCTGGAAAATAATTGCGATATAAATGAACAATTACATTACTTGATGTCACCCTTATAGCAATAAAATATAACGGGATATCCCATTTGATCCCATTTATCTCCCATTTTGTCCCAAGAATATCCCAGGTATAACCGGTCGGATATCCCGCAAAGGATATCCGAACATTTGAATATCCCAGAAACTTCCTAGGGATATCCTGGGGTTATCCCTTAGGACAACCTGGGAGATACATGGGATCAAATGGGATATCCCGGTATATCATATTGTTGTAAGGTAATTCTGACGTGTTAAATAAAACGTAAAGAAAGTGACATTGTCGTTTACATGGGCTTTACTCCATTGATAGATAGAACAGGGTGGCTGCTGGACCAGAAAACCCGTATATGTCCGAGAATCTTTTTAGAACGTGAAAACCCGGAAAATGACAGTGAATTTATTTTTTCACCGGGAATTTGAGCAATATTTAGAAGAAAAATCAGCCCGCTTCACGGGCACATCCTCATCATCCGCTATGCGCGCGATTCGATTCGCTCACAAGTTTGAGCGCGCTTGAAGGCGCGCGTCTGTTGAATTTAGCGCTTCGCGCTCGATATTGGTTTATCTCGCGCTTTGTGCTCGGATATTTATTCTTTGCAATTGGAATACTTGAATAAAACTCTATCAAAAAGATTTCTTTTGGATAGCAGTATTTATATGCGTCTTCAAATTCTGAATTGTCTACTTAATTAAGTATAGTCAAAAATAAGTTTCTCAAAGCTTTGTAGGCTTTGAGGTACATACTCTCATCTCTTTGAATGTTTTAATTTAAAATTAAGTCTTTGTAAATCAAAAGAAAAAACTGGCTTAAACAGTTCGAATATAACATGCTGTGACCGTGAAACCTTTGTGTGACATAGGAAACACCTAGAAATGACCCACGATTTTTGTCCTCGTTTAAAACGGCCACCCTGTATGAGAAATGATTTATAATCACAAAGTCAATTAGTTCAAGCTTTTCTCAAATACGTCTGTACTGTCATAATTATTCTTTATAATAAGGTAATTGCTATATACTTGATACACCTACCGTTTCTATCTTCTTGTAACATTTCTAAATCCAATGTTTTTTTTTTCATTTATACCAGAAGAGATTGACTCATCAGATTCAAACAGATTTTTTCTGCTTCTCATCAAACTGTCTTCCTTCTCTTGAAAAGCATCCTCGCCGGTAAACAATTTTCTCCTTGCGTTTCCTTTCTGAACATTTCCCAAAACACAATGATAATAAATATATCTTGCTGATGATTATTTTTATTTTACTTTCTACAAGTTAAAAATATTTGAGCAAATAATCGTTAAACTTACTTCCTTCGGTGCAACGTTCTTTCGCTCAGCACTATTTGAGCAAAAACTGGTCATTCTTTTGTTTGGGAATCTTAATCTTTTTACGTTGTTTTTTTGTTCAATGTCCTCGATGCTAGCTGAAAATTGACAGAAAAAACTATGAAATACTTTATACATACCTTAATCTAGCATGGTGGCAACTGACTGGGAAAACCGAGAATTTGGTCAAAACCTTGAATTGGTCAAAACTAAGAATTAAGTTTGCATTGATTTTCTGTTGGTAAAAATAGATATTATCTTCTCCGAAAGAAAATTATTCTTCCATTTATGCTCGGCGTTAGAAGCAAAAATTATTTCATACTCAGAAACTAAAAATAATTTAGATTTACTTCTAAATCGTAAAGCACTCACTTACAATTAAATATTTCCAGATTAAAACTTAAAAAATGACGACAATTTTAAATAGAAGGGATTTCAGAATTAAACTTTATACATATTGAAGCTGACTCCTTTGAAATCAAACAAATATACCGCGGAGGCACTTACTGAAAATTATCACGTTTTTTCTTACAGTAACAAACATTAAATACTCTCAGATTAGAAGTTGCTAATTTTTTTAATTTTCTCTCAATTTAAAAAAATTACGTTTTTTCATTTCATATTAAAAAAATTTTTCTATCAATTTAATTGGTATATTTCGAACGATATAATATTAAGTATTTTGAGTATGAAAAATTCGATGTTCGAATATGTTCGAAATTTAAAACAAATTTGAAATTAATTAATATTAATTATATAATTAATGTTGTTGGATTTTTATGTTAAATCCAAATAGCCTAAATTCTTAATTTTCGAATAATCTCGGTCATTTACATTAAAAACTCCTAATTTTTAACGTCAAATTTTGCATTATAAACCCGAAAAACCTTTTAGTTTGACTACGAAAAGCGGGAAATAGCCGCGAGTGTTCTTCTCATGTCTAATAAAGAAAGGTAATTTTATTATTCTTTCTCCAAATCCCGTGAGGAAATAGCCCCGGGTTAGCCCTGGTACAACAAGGTTTCTGGTCGGGGACTGACCGGGCTATGTTTGTTTTTTAAGAGCCTAGCCGTGCGCTGGACGGAGACTCGCTACGCAAAATTTATGTCAAAACCCCAGTCGGGGGCTGACTAGGCTCTAATCTGACAAGTCTTATGGTCGAATGCTTAGGCAGCAGCTGCGCAGGCGCTGATTGGCAATAATAACATTGTTAAACTTTGTTTATAACTTACATACTTTCTCAGATTTCATTAAGAAATTGATGCGTATACCTGCACGGATGTTCCACGCGTGAATATCTTTTTGACACCACAAATTTTAAGGTTTCATGACTTCAGACTTACAAACAATGCATTTTATGACGAAAATTCGATGACACCTTTTGAAATTCAAACTTTTTTTTTAAATTCTAAATTCCATCTTTATGAAAAATTTCAAATGTTGAAAAAAAATTTACATTTTATATCAATCTTAAACGTTGTGGGGAGATTACGATATCCGTGGCGAAAAAGTTTTATTGTGGATTCCTATAGGATTTTTTGTGAGAAACACGAACATGATAGATTTAAATCGATATCTCGTATACATTTCGAGATATCGATTTTTTATGTTAAAATTATTAAATTCTTTTTTTTTGTAAAAAATAATTTCTGAATATGAATTTCGACGGGATTTTTTGCAAGAAATGTGTATCTGCAATTTTTAAATCGATATCTCGAATAATTTTCGAGATATCAATCTTTATGTAAAAATACTTAACTTTTATTTATTATTTATCTTATTTTTTAAATGTATTCCGGTAGAATTTTTTGCGAGAAAAACGAATCTGAATTCTTCAAATCGATATCTCTTATAGTTTTCGAGATATCGAAGGCACCCCTGAGACTGGTCACAGAAATAATATAAGATCACACCTCTGCCCCTGTTCCAACGCCCCGTGGTGGGCGGGAAGGCACTCCTGTGACTGCTTATAGAAATAATGTAAGATTACACCTCTGCCCCTTTTCCAACGCCCCGTGGGGGCGGGAAGGCATCCCACTGACTGTTCATAGAAATAAATTAGGATTACACCCCTGCCCCTTTTCCAACGCTCCGTGTAGGAGGGGGGGGGGCACACCTCTGACTGGTTATAGAAATAATGTAAGATCACACCCCTGTCCCTTTTCGAGCACCCTGTGGGGGCCGGAAGGCACCCCTGTGACTGGTCATAGAAATAATGTAAGATCACACCCCTGCCCTTTTTCCAACGCTCGTTGGGGGCGAGGCATCCCTCTAAATGGTTATAGAAATAATGTAAGATGGCACCCCTGACCTTTTTCCAACGCTCCTTGGGGGGTTGGAAGGCACCCCTCTGACTGGTCATAGAAATAATGTAAGATCACATCCCTGCCCTTTTTCTAGCTCCTCGTGTGGAGCGGGAAGGCACCCCTGTGACTGGTTATAGAAATAATATAAGATCACACCTCTGCCCCCGTTCCAATGCCCCGTGGGGGCGCGAAGGCGCTCCTGTGACTGGTTAGAGAAA
>NC_046663.1:117070281-117081550 GCF_010883055.1 Belonocnema kinseyi
GGGGGGGGGAAGCACCCCCTGACTAGTCATAGAAATAATGTAAGATCAAACCCCTGTCCCTTTTCCAGCGCCCTGTGGGGGCAGGAAGGCACCCCTGTGACTGGTCATAGAAATAATGTAAGATCACACCCCTGCCCTTTTCCCAAGCTTGTTGGGGGGAGGCACCCCTCTGAATGGTTATAGAAATAATGTAAGATCGCACCCCTGACCCTTTTCTAACGCTTCTTGGGGGGTTGGGAGGCACCCCTCTAACTGGTCATAGAAATAACGTAAGATCACATCCCTGCCCTTTTTCCAGCGCCACGTGTGGAGCGGGAAGGCACCCCTGTGGCTGGTTATAGAAATCATGTAAGATCACACCTCCGCCTCTTTTCCAACGCCCTGTGGGGGCGGAAACGCACCCCTCGGACTGTTCGTAGAAATAATGTAAGACCACAACCCCTGTCCCTTTTCCAACGCATCCTTGTGGGGCGGAAAGGCAACCCTCTAACTGGTCATAAAAATAATTTAAGAGCACACCCCTGTCCCTTTTTCAGCGCCCTATGGGGGCGGGAAGGCACCCCTGTGACTGGTTTTGGAAATAATGTAAGATCACACTTCTGCCTCTTTTCCAACGCCCCGTGGTGGCGGAAATGCACCCCTCGGACTGTTCATAGAAATAATGTAAAACCACAACCCTGCCCCTTTTCCAACGCTCCGTGGTAGGGGTGGGGGGCAGATGGGGAGTCATCTCTCTGACTGTTTATAGAAATAATGTAAGATCACACCCCTGTCCCATTTCCAACGCATCCGTGTGGGGCGGGAAGGCACCCCTCTAACTGGTCATAAAAATAATTTAAGATCACACCCCTGTGACTGGTTATAGAATTAAGGAAGATCACACCCCTGCCCCTTTCCCAACACTCCGTGTATAGGGGGGGGGGCACCCCTCGGACTGGTTATAGAAATAATGTAAGATCACACCCCTGCCTCTTTTCCAACGCTCCGTGGGGGCCGGGAAAGCACCCCTCTAAATGAGTTTTAGAAATTATGTGCATTACAAAAAGTTTTAAAATTCGAAATATCGAAAACTATTCGAGATATCGATTTAAAACTTTCAGATTCATGTTTTTCGCCAAAAATCCTGTATGAATCCACATGAAAACTCCTTTTTTGTACACAAATCGCCTATCGGAATGAACTTAAGAAATTATGTACATATAAAAAAAAGTTTGAAAAATCGATAACTCGAAAACTATTCGAGATATCGATTTAAAACCTTCAGATTCATGTTTGTCGCTAAAAATTCTATAGGAATCCACATTAAAACTTTGTCGCCACGGATATCGTAATCTTGCCAACGTTGTAAAACAGTATAAAACACCTAAAAACCAAACCTTACACGAATGTTAAATAAAAATTATCATAAAAAATTATATTTCCTGCAATTGTAAAAAGTTGTAAAATAGTCTACAACGGGGAAAACCGAGTTTTTACTTGTCGATTTAGCGCAGTGGTTAGCACTCCCGACTGCTAGGCGTTAGATTTAGGTATACATATGTAGGTTCGATACCCCGTAGCGTTAGAATATTTATTTGTAATATAATGTTTAAGAATGTAATATACGTATTTACTCTAAACCGGACTATTAATATTTATAGTCAAAATACTCGCAAGCATTGAATATTTATTTTTTAAATACCTTTTTTGTCTCCCAATGACTACGTGAAAATAGTTAATGTTGTCTGTGTGCTGGGCGTGTGGAATTTCATATATTAATATGCTCCAATTCTGCAGTAAAAAAAAAACAAATTGATTCCATAATTCAGTGACTGATGCTTTTCATACAATTGAAACTCGATTCATTTAAATCTAGTAAAGCGCCAATTGATCTTGTCCAGGCTATGGTCGGGCTCCCTGGCCAGCTGCCGGCTTAAAGCCGGGCTTCCTGGCAATAGAATGGCCAGCCCCTGACTTAAATTTCCACCCGGGATAGGCTAATAATATAGTTAATATTTATAATACAAATCACATAATTTAAGCTTGTCTTATTCATTTTAGTATGATTAATTTTCGTTTACTATAATGAATAAGTGTAATTTTATTCATATTCAAAGAATTTCAAATGCTTTTTGCTAATATTAATCGATTTTTACGATTACATATTTATTTATTTTAAAAGACTTACAATCATTACAGAGGATTTACGGAAATTAAAAATATTTTAAGATATTTAAACAGATTCCATAGGATTTCAAGATATTTCACAAACTACACGCTATTTCAAAATTGTGCCTGGGATTTCTATATATTCAAAGCTTGATTTTAAGGTTTTTCTAGCGATTCCAAAAATTTCAACGTATTTCAAAGAATTTCGCCAGATTCAAAGGATCGTATTAAATCTCCAAGGATATCAAAGATCTCCAGGGATTTACAATATTTCAGGTATGTTAAGCTGGCATAACACTATCAAGGTGTAGGGATGTAACCTATTTCATAATTTAGGGCTCATTTAGAGCTAATTTGGGCCCGTGGTCCCAAATTTTGGGCTCTTTTATTTTTTGTAAAAAAAATGTTTGCGCTACCCAGGAAAAAAGAACCGATAGAAAGGAAGTCGGTTTGGATTGCGTATATGTCGTTTGCAGATTAAAAGAATAAAAATTCAATCGGTTGGCCACATTTTTAATCAGTCACCTCTGCGCGGTTCTTTAGATCTGCCATTCCCCATTCGTCACAATGCTGAGTGAATAGAGTTGAATGAAACTGAAAAGCCTGAAATAATTCCTATGAGCATTCTACGATTCATTAATGTGCATATGAATGGGTTGGGATTCAATATAAAATGGAGTCCTTAAAAGATGACAGCCAATGGTAAAAATACGATGCGCACATAGCAATTTTCAATAAGCGTGAATCTGCCAATTGTAGGTTACCTCAGGCTGTATTCAATTGAGTGGAATATCCAGATTACAATTTTTAAGAATTAATTCTTTCGAATGAGAAGTATGAGGTGATAAATTTGAATAGCAGAATGCTGATTAATAAAAAATTAAAGAAACTCAAAGTAAATAAGATTGTAATATATTATAATTTATGTGACAATTTATTTATAAAATCAATGATTATTTAGTTGTAATTCTCTTTTTACAATGATTTAATAGATTATCCTGTACAGGAATTATAAGATTTACACTGAATTAAGCGCCAGTGACATTCAACTTATTCAGTGCACATGCTAATGGCTGCAAGGAGTCCACGTGTTGGAAACAAGCTCCGCAATTCGCTTATATCCATTTGCATCACAAACATCCAAATGTTTAGAATGTTAATACCCACATGTTCGGTAAAGGTAATTTCGGTAAGACAAAACGTGAGTGTTAGTTTTTGTAAATATAAGAATCATATATGGTAAATGTGAAATAAATAAATAAATTTTTAACATTCTGATGTGGTGTAATTCAAATGTGTCAAAAAAAATGTTCAGCAAAATCAATGAAAATGCCTGAAAATAAATAGACTGTAAATAAAAGTAGACTACATGTATGTAATGATTTTCTTAAAAGTTGCCCATTGAACTATTTTTTAGTAAATAATTTGAACTATTTTGACTAAATTTCTTTTATTTAAATAAATAATTTTCTATCGTAATTATCATTCCTTTATCGGTTAACGCTGATACATAATCGCTACTGAATGGGTCCGAGAAAAAAATTACGTGGCCGATTAGAAATTTTGATTTCTCATTCAAAAGCCACTCTAACCTATGGGCGAATATCTGGAATTCCAGTGACAGATACGCAATTCAGAAGACCTCAAAACCCATTTAAATTCAAATGAATGGATTTTTGTTACCTGGGTAGCTTAACGTTAAGTTGGCCGAACATTGCTGTAAAACATATTAAAAATGATTTCACGGAAAATTCACGTCATAGAATAATTGAGGACTCATTTAGGGATCCGAGAATATATATTAATTTTCTTTTCTCTGGTATAAATTCAGGCTCATTTAAAGCTCGTGTAGTATCATCGACCAAAGGTCATGCGATATTTCCTTTGCCCTTTTTTTTGTTATTATATATGGTGTTCTGCAACCTTAACATTATAAAAAAGGTTAAGAAAACCATAAAAATCATTTTTACCCCTTGCATAATTTAGGGCTTATTGAGGACCAATTTGTACCCGTACTCTCAAATTTTGGGCTGATTTAGAGCTCTGATAATATATCATAATTAAAAAAAATTTTAATGTTTAAACAATTTTTGTTTAAACGAATTCACAAAAAAAAATATTTTCTTCTCATTTGCATAATTTCAGGCTCAATGAAGTCTCCTCTAGTATCATCGACCGAAGGTGGTGTGATATTTCCTTTGCTCTTTTTGTTGTTGTTACATATGGTGTTCTGCCACCTTGACATTATAAAAAATACGTGAAGAAAACTATAAAACCCATTTTTACCCCTGGCATGTTGAATTTGTTTAAACAAAAATTGTTTAAACATTTTTTAAATTTTTAATTATCATATTTCCAGAGCCCTAAATGAGCCCTAAATTATTCTATAAGGTGAATTTTCCGTGAAATCATTTTTAGTTCCTTTTACAGCAATGTTCGGTCAGCTTAAGGTTAATCTAGCTCAAACACTATTTAACAAAAAAATAAGAGTCCAAAATTTGGAACCACCGCCCAAATCAGCCCTAAATTATGAAATAGAATACATCTCTATACCTTGATAGTGTTGTACCAGCTTAACATACCTCAATATTTCTACTTATTTTAATATATTGTTACCATTTTCGAAGATGTCCATTGATTTTAAGAGATTTCAAGTAATATCTGGAAAACTTTAGAGATTAAAATCAATTTTAATTCAAGGATTTTCTGCAAATATCGACAATTTCAAGGAATATAAAAAATTTTTAAACTTTTAAACTATTGTTAAATTTTTTAGTTATTTCAAAAGATTACAAAGGCTTTCAAGAGAATGGGAATAATATCGGTGATGATAGCCATAATACCGAGATTCAAACGTTCTAACCCGAACACAAAACAATAAAGCTGATTATTCAGAGCTTTCCGACATTTGCAAGTTTTTTAAGTGCGATGCTTCGTTTCACCGGCAGTAAAAACTGAAACGATCCAGACAGTTCCAGATGAAATTTTAAATGTCACGTGACTTCAAGTCTCTTCGGCTCATGTGCAATAGACGTGGCCAATTGTGACATGGAACCGAATCATGCTCTAATCAGGCATTTCAGGTTATGGGGGGGATATCCAAGATGTCTGCACGCCGAGAGCCAAACAATAATACCTAATGTATGTGACAAAACTTATTTTTTTTAATAACTAGGAGAAAAATTATTTTTCATAATAAGTGTATTTAGATATTCTTCTTTATTTTGCAAAAGCTATTCAATTAAATAATAAAATCGATCATTTTTTTGTGAAGAGTTTTTTTATTCCATGCAATAGCTTTTGAAAAATAAAAAATAATATTCAAATACAATTAATGGTAAAAATCATTTTTTTGCAAATAATTAGAAGAATTAAGTTTCAACCCATGGGATTGGTATTATTGCTTGGCCCTCAGCGTCCAGATATCTTGCCAGCTGACGTCACAATTTGAAATACCTAATCATGGGACCGAATGGAAGGAACAGAAACATGGAGCGAACCAAGAGAATGCAACAAAGGGAAAATACCTAACAAAATCGAAGCATCATAGTAACCTAAAATTACTGAAACTTTACATAATTGTAAAAATACACATTGCTGTAATGTTGACGAGTGTGCTTCACTGTTATTACGGTAAATCTGTGACATAATTTCTAAACCTATTCACAACTGAAGTTTTTACTTTTTATAAAATAAAAGGCACCATGTCGGATGATGAAGATGTCGAGAAGGTAAGTAATGAATTCTTTATAACAACTTCCATAAATTGTTTGAACGTGAAAATATGCTAAAATGTTAAAATAATATTGTGTAAGGATAGTTAAAGGTTGCATGTATACATACTATAGAACTTATTCTAAAATTCCGTAACAACTCCTATCCATTAGAAATTTTGAGGTTATGAAGCGGTATATTATTGCACATAGCATTTGTTTGATAAACTGCTGAACTTATTTAGTATAGGAGAAATATATCTCAAAAATAATATTTCTAAAAATGTTTACAAGTGTTACAAGGTCTACTTTGAGCGGGTGCCCAACGTATGCTGACGTTTGGCGCTCAACACCAACCCACTTTATCTTTAGTTCGTGATGTCGATTACTGGTAAAATTTCACACGTCCATTTTTTCGAATTTCGTACAGTTAATTCGAGCTCAAAAATGTGTTGGGTTATTTTTTACGCATAGCGTTAGCTAAGGGTTAAAAGCCTTATAGCATGAAAATTATCTCAGACTGCTTCTCTCATGTTATTTTTTGCTAGAAAATAATTCAAGCCGTGAAATTTTGTGAGCTGGATTCAAGTTCTGAGTGATGATAACAAAATTAAATCTTTTCAATTAGCACGTAAGATATATTTACAAATTTTGTAACTGTGACGACTTACGATAAATTATTCTCATGAAATGGGAATTTGTTAGTAAAGCGATTGAAAAAATAACAAATTTGAAGAGAATTTGTGTGTGCCTTTCTTTCGCGCTATTCTTCTCTTAGCACAGAGACTTATGTATTATTCCGCCTTATTATTCCTTATTTCGCCTTACTTTTAGAGGAGCGAGCAATAACTCTTGCTATTCATTGTTATCGGCCTTACTCGAGGCTAAGTTTTTAACCCAAAAAAATCATTTAAATGCTCAATATAAACAATTATTGCACATTTATAATATGAAATAATCAATTTTACATTGAGAAAAGTTTAAATATCAATTGAGATTTAGAACTTTATTTTAAAAGTCAATTAAAAAATAAAATAGCTATTTCAATTTTAAAATTCTATAGCCATGTATGGAAAAATTAAATGAATTATTCATTTTAATATTACAAATTTCTCAACTAAGAATTAATTAAATAGATTCTCGAATATAAAATTTTCAATGTCGAATTTGAAAAATGAATTTGGTTATTGGGAATTTTGATAAACAATGCTAAATCGTAGATATTTTTGTATAAATGAAATTGCATTAATTAACAAACAAGTGATTCTTATTCGAAAAAAGGATAAGCATTGATTGAAAACGTAATAAAAAATTGTATAGCCCGATTGAATTAATTGATTTTAAACTCAATGTCAGAAATAATTTTCATGGAATTGCATTTGCAAATCGATTCAAAAATAATTTCTTAATTTAAAAAGTCTGTCAATTTAAAACTTATTTTCGAAATTAATTAAAAATGACTTCGTTTGTTTACATTTTCGATCATTCTTAATTGTATTTTTAATTTATTATACATATTTTAACAAAATTTAATTTTGTTCAAGTGACAATTTTTTATCTTTAGATAAGAACATTTTTTCGAGTTTTAAATTTGATTGTTTTTAGTATAAACTTCCTACTAATTTTGCCGATGTAATTTAAAATTTAATTTTTGAAACAGAACTTGAAATAAATTCATTTCACAGTGCATTAATTTTTTGTCTAACGTTCCAAATCGATGATTCGCCTTTTTTCATTTAGAATTATTTATGTGTTAATTATTGTAATCAAATTTTGAATCCTTTTTCTCTGAATTTACGATTTATTATTTATCGTCAAAATTTCCAATGACAAAATTAATTTTTCAAATTTATCATTGATAAGTTCATATTTGAGAATCTCTCGGAGAATCTAAATATTCTTTGAATTTTAGACGTTATTTTGGCTCAGTTGATTTTGTGCTGGCGCATGCGCGAATGTCGTCGCACAAGATTCCAACTTCTCCCGGATTATTTCTCTAATTGCCTCTTATTCGCCCCTGTTTGTCGTTATGTTCACTGTACCGTGCTACTCAGTCAGCTAAATAGGGATTTCTTTGCTTAAAACCTTATTTCTAATTTTAATAAACTCTCTAACTTACTGATGCTTATCGAATCTTATTTTTCCTTATTTCTTACTATCTTGCGTTACATATATAAGAGATTTAAGAAGATTGCAAGCGTTAAAATGGTTAAATGTGTGAGTGAATAGCCCCTCGATTATTATTTGACTCCATTACTCAGCGTGTAGCTTTAAAGCCTTTAATTATTAAGATTAAGATTCTATCAACTATTATTTATCAATAAGTATTTTCTAATCAAGCGAGAATCCCACGGGAAATGACAGGGCTTTTTTCTAAATTCAATCAGCTTCTCTGACAGTTAACAGCACAACATTATTGAAGACCAAAACTATCCAATTGCCCAAATTTTAGATTAGTGAAAATTTATTGTGTGCAAATATTTAAAAATTCACGACATAAACATGTCAGATAAGTAAGTCTTTAGTTGATCTAGTTTGTAGTTTACTGCTATCAACTAAAATTACCTTTATGTACGCGAACTTTAATTATATAAACATCGGAAATTGTATTAGAAAATAACAACGAACTTTTAAATATTTACGTAAATAATAGAAACAAAAATTAACCAATTTTTTTTTCTTTAACTGTGGCTTACTTACTTCACAGAATTTAATGGATTCTGATAGTTTTGAATATTACGAAGATTATCTGCAAGGTTGTTTGCAGAGTGATATCCCTCGAGCTACATGGTACCGTTACCAAAAGTTGTACAGGGAGCAAGTAAGTAGCAAAGAATTTTATAAGTCTTTGAAAATAAAATTTCGAAATAAATGAGTCTTAAATCTCAAGTCTTCAATCTGATCTACGTCGTTAATATTTTATTTTATTTTAATACTTCATTCTCTTCTTCTAGGAAAGACATGCAACATAGTGGAACAGTTTTAACTATGGGACTGCGCCTTCAAGGAATTTTCGATAAACTGCAGTTTTTATTAATTTTATTACATTTGCATTTATTGCATTTTCAACAAAACAGCGAAATTTTCAACCAAAAAAGATTGTCAATCAAATCTTTGATCTTTTAACCAAACAAGATGATTTTACCAAAATAGTTGAAATTTTAACGTACAAAGATGGATTTTCAACCAAATGGTCAAATTTTCAAACAAAAAAGAATAAAATTCAACCAAAAGCCGTTGAATTTGTAGACAAAAAAGACGATTTTTTTTAGAAGATAGTTGTATTTTCAACAACAAAAGTTCACTTTCAACCAGGAAATTTTCGAAGAGTTTTCTACCATAAAAGATGAATTTTGTACCAAAATATAAATTTTAACCAGTTCATGAAAATATGTTAATTTTTCACCAAATTCTAGAATTTTCAAGCTAAAAAGATGAATTTACCTAACCCAGTTCAAGTTTTAACCAAAAAATATGAATTTTCAATAAAAATTATGAATATTGAAGGCAAAAATTATTATTTGAATTATTATTTGAAATAAAAAAGAGCTGAATACAACCAGAAAAGATTAATTATAAATAAAATAGTTAAATCCTCAAGCATAACGGATATTTTCTAACCAAACAAATGCATTTTCAACTAGAATGATGGGTTTCCCACAAAACAGATAAATTTTATACAGCTGATGAATCTTTGACCAAAAAAAATGAATTTTTCATTCAGTAGTTCATCTTGAATCGAAATGGAGAGAGTTTGAGCGGACCTACAGCACACGACTGATGGCAATCGCACTCCGCACTTTGGCTTTGCATTTCT
The DNA here is from genome assembly GCF_010883055.1 of Belonocnema kinseyi. NCBI lineage: Eukaryota > Metazoa > Arthropoda > Insecta > Hymenoptera > Cynipidae > Belonocnema > Belonocnema kinseyi. The sequence goes on from NC_046663.1 coordinate 117,079,960, forward strand.
TCCGCATTCGGGCACAGACCTTTTAAAATCAAAGGTGAACGGACCGACAACTGTAAATTTGTGATTTTGAACTCTCTTTTGTTAAAGCTTTTTTGGCTTTAACGAATACATTCTCATGACGTATCTCGTGCTTCGCACTCGATTTAGTCCAACAGTTCAACTTTTATACATTATACACAACACTTTTATATTAATTATAATACATTTTCTATGTAACTCTGCCTGGCATTACTTATTAAAAAATTGCAAAATAAAAAGCAAATTGTATTTATCATGATTATTTTTGTATTTGTTTCTTATTTTGCTTTAAATTGTATTCTAAGCTGCTCTGAAACATGTATTATTTCAACAAATGTACATATAGAGTCCTATATAGGAGCCTATGTCCTCTTTCGTCTTTTCTGTGCTTTTTCCAAAAAGCGCATTTTTGCATTTTTTATCTTATGTTTTACAATTAAAAGAAGATCTACTCGTCGAATCGAAAAATGATTAATAATAAATTTATAGATCTTTTTAGGCGAACAACTCTTGTCTGGTAATTTAAGTTCATACCTTGTGTCGTTTTCTCAAACAAATTTAATATTTTTATTTAGAATGTCATTTTTTACGACTGAAGCAAAAACTGTCTCATCAAAAATTATAGCTCTTTTTTGGATGAACAATTTTTGTCTCATTTTTTTCGTAGCTTAAATCGAAAAGTGATTTATCATCAATTTGTAGTTCTTTCTAGGGCGCGCAATTTGAGCTTTATCACTTTTTTCGTATCTTGCATAGTTTAACCAAAAAATGGAATTTTTGAATTTTTCATTATTTTTGGTATGATCAAATTTGGAATGTTTAAATTTTCAACCAAATTAGAGAATTTGTTATCGTAGTCCTGTACGGCTTTCAAAAGCAAAGTTTTTCTTCTGGCTTCTTTTCATATCATGCGTTGTTTGGCTTAAAATGTTCATTTCAGTTTGTTTTTTTTTATGTTAAAAAAGCTCTAACTCTGATCATTTTCTTTTTATAGAAAAAATTGATGGGGATAAATAGTTTGAGTTTATGAGTTCTATGAACAACCGTACATAGAATTTTTAAATCTTGAAAAAATGTGGTTTCAAATTTTTTTGTACAATCAAATTTGGAATTTTCAACTTTTTGACCAAATTGAAAAAGTTTTTATAATAATCTTGTAGTGCTTTCAAAAAATAATGTTTTTCTTCTCTAGACTTTTTTTCTTATCATGTGTTGTTTGGCCTAAATTGTTCATTTTAGTTTTTTTTTTGGATTTTGAAAATGCTATAACGCAAGTAATTTTTGATTTTTCGAAAAAAGTCATTTGGATAAATTGTTAAATTTTTGAATACTATGAATAACTATACAGAGAAGTTTTGAATTTTTAAAAATGTGGTCTCAGAAATATTCAAAAAGTGCCCACTTTTTGAATTTTCATCCAAAATGGCTGGCTATTAGATTATTTTTTTCAAAAGTTATCCTGTTCACAGACAGACATACATACATACAAACAGACACATTCGAAAAAACCTGTTTTTCGAATTCAGGGGGTCTCAAAACGTAGACATTTGACAAAAAGTGGGGGGGGGGGGGG
>NC_046663.1:117081560-117083236 GCF_010883055.1 Belonocnema kinseyi
TCAAATTTTACACAAATCTAATACCTTCTCTGATGAGAATGAAGAAACGCAAAAGAGTAGAATAGGATAGAGAACGTGAATAAGTCTGAAATATGAAAGTGATTTTAAAACTTTCATATATTAAAACTCAAATTGTATATTTTAAATAAATTTTATACAAACCTCAAGATTGCTCAACATATATAGTTTTCAAAAAATATTTCCTCCAGAAGAAAAAATAATCAAATTCCTCCGGCATTTTCGTTTCAACTTTAAACATATTGCCCACTTTTAAACGGATTGCTCTTTTTTCCTTAAATTTCTAGGGTGACAGCTTGACCCGCAAATACCGGGAAATGACCCGGAATTTTCTTCACCGGGAAAAAGTCGGGAAATGACCGGGAATTTAATTCGAAAACCGAGAATTTCCCTGTAATATTTTTTTTCCTTACTTAAGTTTCATAATCGAAGTGATGATAGCCCAAATATACGGAAACAACCATTTTTTCTATTTTCTCAAAAAATAGATTTATCAAGCTTTATTCGCTTACACTTTCAATTTATCTGAGTTGGGACAGGGAATTTTAGAACATTATTGTTCTTTTTTTAGGGTGGGTAGTTTTGTTAAAGAAATATAATTTCATTTGGAACAGGGAATTTTGTACATGGAACGTTCATTTTTTTAAAGAATTATAATTCGGATTTAGAAGAAAGAGTTTTCAAAAATCCTTCTTTCAAGTCATAATTCGACACAGTTTGAAAGTAAACTCTTCTAAATTTTAGATAAAGAAAGTACGTCAAGCAGTTTTTAGAGTAGAACTATTATTTAAAAGAAGAAATATTTTTGAATTTAATGTAAAATTTTTTTACAGTGTTCGTTGCGAATTCATCTTCTTTCAGTTAAAAATTCAAGTACTTGGTTAAAAGTTAAACTCTTAATCGAAACTTAATTTTTTTGGTTGAAGATTATTGTTACCTGGCACTAGAGTAACTGTTTACAGAAATAGAGAAGAAAAGTTTATCAAGTACTTTTCAATGGACAGTGGGATTGGGTATTGTAAGGATATCGAAGGACTCACTAATTTATATAAAATAAACTGATATACGCCAGAGGATTGGCGTCTTTTTATAGATTCGTCGACAGAAAGTCTGAAATCAGTACTATTACATAATGGAAATAAGTACGTTGCAATTCCAGTAGGTCACTCAACTACACTGAAAGAATCTTATGATACTTTCCAATTACTCCAGATAAAAATAAAATACAATGTCCATAATTGGCTTATTTGTGGTGATTTCAAAATGATAAATCTTATAATAGGTTTAGAATCAGGAAACATTAAATACCCTTGTTTTCTTTGCCTTTGGGACAGTCGTGCGAGGGATGAACATTGGATAACGGAAAAATGGCCAGACAGATTAGAGTGGACAGTTGGTCAGTATAATGTTGTTTATGAAAGTCTTTTTGACAGAAAGAAAGTATTATTGCCACCACTCCATATAAAACTAGGGTTAATGAAGCAGTTTGTGAAAGCCCTAAACACCGAAGGAGAATGTTTCAATTACATTAGATCTACATTTCCGCATTTAAGTTTTTATAGCATGCTACGCGCCGGTTGATAGTGATTCTAGAGAAGTGAAAGACGCCTTCTGGGACACTTTAAATGACACAATAAACATCTGCGAACATGGGGAAA
>NC_046663.1:117083336-117084802 GCF_010883055.1 Belonocnema kinseyi
AGAAGCTAGAGAAGTATGCCAGGACAGGAAAGTATGCCGGCAAATAGTTAATAAAAAGAGTGTCAGTAGAGTGAATGACGCCTGAAACAAAGACCTTGGCTAATAATGGGCCCAAGTGGGGAACCTTAGAAAACGACTTCGTGAGGTTCTTCGCTTGGGGTGATTGCTAGAGAGATTGATCAGCAACCTGGGTCGGAGCAGTGTTGCGGAACGAACGTGTTATTTACTTAAATAGCACGAGAATTCTGGATCAATCTGAAAAATCTCTATCCCTTCCACACACTACTCCTTTCCCCTGCCGAGTGAGTCACGCCTACCTCGAAAGGGAAATGGCTTAATGGTGTAATAATAATAATAATAATAATAATAATAATAATAACTGAAACCTTGTTTTTTGCAAGCCAAGAAATTCGTCTGTCGCAACTTCCCTAGCTCGCACCACTGATTGTCACATGTTGCCAATTGCATATCCTTTTGTGTTAAAAAAATAGTCTTATATATATAAGATAATGCTTCATGTTAAAAACCCTTTTTTGTTTAGGAAACGTCTTTCGTGTTTTTAAACATAATATACAAAATTTGACCTAACGGCGATGAGGGTAAGGCCAAAAAGAAATGTTACGATCTGTGTCACATTGCGTTGGGGAGGGGAGGGGGCTTTTTAATAACTAATTAACATATTTAAAGAATATTTTTTAATTTATTGTGCCCTGAGGTCAAACATGGTACAAAAAACGCCCTGAACTTTGGAATAAAAACTGTTGTTTATACATTAGTTTAAAAAATGAACAATATTTGTGATTTTATAAAATTTCCAAAATATTGTTTAAACATGTTACGAATTCACTTTTATTAAGAATATTGCTTCAAATAGTTGGTAATTTTTTTTTAGTTTGCATTGTTTTTTCCCATCCTTGGCCTTAGGAAATAGATTTCACGAATGAAATTATAGAAATATCTCCATTAGTTAGTAAAAGACTATGAAGACTTGTGCCTTCGAAATGATACCAAAAACTTTAAAAAATGTTAAAAAACGGACTACAGATTTGGCCTTTTCTACCAATTGGAGAAATAGATATTTCTTTTATATTTTGCCAGGATCTGATTTTTTCCCTGAACATAAAGCAGATTAAAAACACTTAAAAATAGAAATAAGAAAGGTAAAAAATCCATGCAGTTTTTTTTTGTTGGAAAAATCGGCACATTTTTTAATAAAACTCCTTTCTACACCACCCGCGGAAGAAAATGTTTACAATATTTGTATTAAATAATAAATATTTGATCTTTTGTACTCAAATGGAAAAGTTAAGTTTTTTTCATTAATTATGGTTCTTTAATTAACGTCAGTTATTGTACTTAACAATTGAGGAATCCCTTTTTCGCAAACAAGAAGTATTATAGTTCTTTGCTTATCTACTTTCTTTACTTTTTATTTACTTATTGTACACGCACACCACACCACACAT
>NC_046663.1:117084902-117101145 GCF_010883055.1 Belonocnema kinseyi
TGTGCTTTGAATAAAAAAATTCTAATTGCATGAAACTTATTTCAAGTGAACAATTTCAAGGCACATCTTTTTTTCCGTCTACAAAAATTTGTAGGTTGTTCATTTTTTTAAGTAGTTGGCAAAAAGTACATTTTATAAAATAAAAAAATGTCCTTTCTTCACTTCAACTCGTGCTAACTTAACTCATTTTCAGAATTTTTAGATTCTATTAATACTAATTCAACAGCGTGTCTACATTTTCTGAAAATTATATTTGAAAGAAAAACTTAAATACTTTAGTGAACATAGAAACTGTTAATTTTGTGTTGTAGACAATGTGATAAACATGAAGTTCAAACTTCAAGCGCTAGGTTTATCGAGCAAACGTTAAGAAATGGAAAACGTCCGGTGAGAAAGTTGCAGATTAAGGTTGAAATAAGTTTTTGTTCAAATTTCAACTCAATTGAATTAATGATTCGAAGAGTATGAATTTTTTAAATAGCAAGTGGCAATAGTCACGCTGCCTTTTATGCATGTACATGTAGAAAGGAATTTTAATAAAAAAATGTATCCGCTTTTTTAACAAACAACTAAAATGAATTTTTTGCATTTGTTATTTTGATTTTTTAAGTGTCTTTAATCTGCTACATGTTTAGGGGGAAATCATATACTGGAAAGCGACGAAAAAGATATCTATTTCTCCAACTGGTCCAAAAGGTTAAAGCCTGTTCATTTGTGAAATCTATTTGCTAAGGCCAAAGATGGTAAAAAATATCGTAAAATTAGAAAAATTACCAACGACTTACAAGAATTTTAAAAATAAAAGTCAATGTGTATTATATTCAAATAATATATTGGAAAATTGATAAAAGTATTAATTTTGTTCATTTTTTTAAAATTAATGTATACAGAGTGCAACCTTTATTTCGAAATTTCACATCGGCTTTTTGTACCATGTTTGACTCTACAACAGAATCGAGCAAAAATATTATAAAAATATGTTCATTAGTTACTAAAATGCCCCCCACCCCCGTCCCTATGCAATGTGACAGACCATAACATTTCTTTTTGGCCCTTCTCTCATCGTCGTTACGTCAAATTTTGTATATTATGTTTGAAAACATAACAGACGTTTCCTAAATAAAAAAGAGGTTTTAAGATGAAGTGTTATCTTTAAGTAAATCGAACAACTTTTTTAACAATAAAAGCTTTTCTAATATTTTTGTAGTCATACAAATATTGAAGTCATTTAACGTAAGTACTACTTGAAATTCCCAAATTTAAAACTTTTTTCACTACCATAAAAAATAAATGATGATATTAATAATGACATAACATGAAAATTTCGAATAAATATTTATTTGTTGAAAGATTTCAAACAATTTATTTCGAGTTCAAATTAAATTCTGATAATGGAAAACAAGAAAATAAGTATTATCAGTTGGTTTTTTTAATTTATATAAATATAATCATTAAAAGATTTTCAAAGAAATTGAAAAAAGATTCTTGAATATATCAGATGTGTCAGAAAAGATTCTAGGATATTTTAAAGAAATTGTTTTATTTTGCAGAATATTACAAAACATTAGGTTGAATTTCAGTTCTTTTCAAAGATGCTTAGGAATGTTTACGAAATTGGTGAGAAATGAAGAAATATTTAATAAATTTTCTGAAATGTTTTCAAATTTCTGAATATTTCTTATCTGTTTGAATTGCCTGAAATTCCTGAAAATATTTTTAAATGGCTCAAATTTTTTTCAAAATTTGGAAATATTCAAAATGTTAAAAAATTGCCTCATAATCTTCTAAATTTTCGCAAGCATTTAAAACAAATTTGATCATTCTCTTAAAACCTTTCGAGATTCGTCTACAGCTCCTAAAGTATATTTTTGACGTTTAAAAAATTTTTCTTTCTAACAAGTTTCTAAATATTCCAAGGAACCAAGAAAGCTTGAAAAGAATTATGTTATTTAATTTTTCTAAAATTATCTAATATGGAAAAATTGCAAGTCTAAAAAATATTTTACATACTTTTAAAAAATTTTAGGAAACAATAAAAAATGTTTTGTGATTCTCTTAAAGTTCATCGCAAAGCAATCGTTTAAAACGTTGCTATGAACATTCTTTCATTCTCGTGACGGCCTGGACGTCCTGCAAAATTCACTGAAAATTCAGTTTACCGAAAAACTCCTAATATCTAGTTAGCCACTGAAAGCGAATTGTCCAGTCGGGCGAGATCGGGTTCGTCCTCGTGCATTTCGGCTTTGAACAAGGCTTGTCTTCGCAGTGTATAAGAGAGCCGATTCACCGATACACGACGTTTGTGCACTTCTTACTGCCATGTTTTTCTGTTCCCCTTTCTTACGGCCCAAGCACCGTTGTCTACTTTTTACAGCCAATAGTCTATTGCTACTTTTTACAGTCGTCAAATTATATCCATTTTTTAAGGCACCTTTCTATAGCTGCTTCTTACCAACGAGATATTTCCACTTTTTATTGTCAGCCGCTCAAATAAATGTTAAATACATAATTTTTTGGAAATTGTTTAATAGAATATTTAATAAATCTTAATCTTGCAGAAATTTTGGATTTAGGTATTTAAAAGCGTCTTCACTAACCTCATTTGCTATAAAACAATTCCGAAGATGGCGACAGTGTCTCCAGAACGTGGGATTTTTCTGCCCCCACCACTCTCCAATCTGGGAGCGACACATTCAAACGTAGTGTGTCGGTGAGTCGGCTCTGTTAAATGCTGCGAAGCCCAGCCTCGTGTAAAGCCGAAAATGCACGAGCAGGAATCCGAGCTCTCCCGACCTCACGAATGACGATCTAGGTGCTCCTCGAATTTATTCAGGTTTTGAAATCCCGAGTTACCTTAGAAACATTAGGCTTATTGCGAAGAGGAAAATATAATTTACTTTTTGTAAATAGATATAGGAAACAAGACTTCTGGGTCTAAAATGTTTCAAATTTAGTGCTGCATGTCTTAGTCATATTTTTAGTAAACCATGGATTTTTAACAAATAAAAAACAAAGTTTCGACAAAATAGTTAAATTTTCAACCCAAGAAATTACTTTAAAAAATAAATTTTTTAACTTAAACATTGTAGTTTATACTGAAGTTTGCAGTTGAAAAAATTCATTTTTAAACCCAAATAAATGCGATTTTATCAACAAAAGAAATTAATTTTTATCTAAAACAAATTAATTTTTAAAGAAGAATAATTCGCCAACAAAGAAGTTAAATTTATAACTAAAAAGAAAATTTTCCAAGAAAAAAAATGGTCAACAAAATTGTTCAATTTTCATCTATAGAAACGAATTTTAAACTAAAAAAAATAAGTATTCGATCAAAAATGGACTAATCCAACTTTCAGACAAAAAATGGAATTTTCAACAAAAGAAATTAATTTTCAACTAAAATTATAATGTTTCAACGAAAAATTGAATAGATAAATTTTCAGTTGAAAAATAATTATCAACCCCAAAAAATCAAAGTTTCAACAAAATATTTAAATTCCCAAGAAAAAAATTAAATTGCAAATAAATATTTTAATTTTAAAACCAATAACTTTCTACCGAAAACAGAATTTCAAAATTTTCAAAATCAATTTTAAAACAGCAACAATTTTTGTTAACAAAATTCATAAATTTTCAACGAAATCGGTTAAATTATCAGTTTAAAAAATGAATTTACAACCAACGATTTTTCACAAAATATTGTAATTTCCAAAAAATAGATGAACTTTTAACCATTTCATACAAAAAAAAAAGAAGTTTTAACAAAAAAAGGCATTTCCATCCAAAGAAATGAATTCTTGATTAAAATTGATGAATTTTTAAACAAGAAAAATAATTTTCTACCAAAAAAGATGAATTTTTGACTGAGAAAGGTCAATGTCCTACAAAAAAAAATTCAACCAAAAATTATACAATTATATTTTTAGTATAAGAAAATGTTTTCTCAACAAAAAAAGAATCGAATTTTCAACAAAACAGTTAAATTATCAACCAAAATAATTATTTTAAAAACTTTTAATTTTAAAATAGTTTCATTTTCGATGGAAAAAATAAATTTTCAACTAAAAATTGTTTTTAAAAAAACACACAATCGAATTTACAACAGAATAGTTCATTTTTTAAACATGCAGTTAGATTTTCATTCAAAAAATTATTTTTCAACCAAAAATGGAATGGAATGAATTCTGAGAGAAAATAAAAAAAAATATCACAATTTTTTAAAATTATTTCGAAGATTTTCCATATTATATAATTTTAGAAAAAATAAGGAATTTAATTCTTATTAAGCCTTCTTGCGCAATTTTGTCGCACCATTTTTTGTTATGTTTATGTTGGTTTGTAAAATTTGCTTTCAAATTTTAGTAAGTTAACGAAATATTCAGAAATTTTGAAACGATTAAAAAATAATTAAAACTTGCAAAAAAAAATCAGGAAAAATTTGAATAATTCTTAAAAATTAGAAGATTAGAATGTCTGAAAATATTAGAAAAAGAATTATTTTTCTAATAATCGTTTGAAAATTTTTAATAATTTTTATTTACAAAAATGTACTTTCAAAAAAATCAAAAAGATTTTGGAACACATCAAACGATTTCCTAAAATTTAAAAGAAGAGTGTAGAAGATTTTAAAGCAAGATGTTTCAATTTGATAAGATTAAAAAGTTTTAAAAAACGTAAATAATCCAATAATTCAAGAAATATTTAGAAGAATGGAAGAGGTTCAAATCTAATCTTACACTTAAATTTTTTAGAAATGTAGATTTTCAAAAATTTCAAAAAAATAAACTTTACAAGCTTTAAGGGAATTCAGAAAGATTTCAAGGAGATAAAATTATTTTTCTTAAAATTCCTGTGAAAAATTTAAAAGATTATGGGTAAATTTTTTCACATCTTGAATGTTTTTTTTTTAATTTTCAGAAAAATGTAGTGAGTTAAATTTTTTTTGAAATTTATTTTGTTTTAAAAGTACTAGAAATATTTAAAAACTTGAAAAAAAAATTCTCAAAATTTATCAATTATTCGTTGATATCTTCCAAACTTCTAAATGTCCTAATTATCTTTTAAAAAGACTCGAATTTTTCTAATATTTTTTGGAGGATTTTAAGAGAACAAGCCAAAAAGTTATTAACTTGACCTCATTCAAAAGACTGATCATTTGACAAAAATTTTGTAAAATTTTCCTTTGAATGTGGTGTGGATAGGAATTATATTTAAAAATGTGTGGGATTTTCTGAACAGAAAACTGCATGAATTTCTGAATTTTCTTATTTTTATTTTTTTAAGTGTATTTTAATCTGCTTTACATTTAGTGAACAATCATATGCTGAAAAACGATAAGAGAAATATCTATTCCTTCAATTTCAACCATAATTTGAAACGCGATTCTTCATAGTATTTTACTAACTAATGGAGATATTTTTATAATTTTATTCCTTGAAATCTATTCTCTAAGGTCAAATATGGTACACAAATATCGTAAAATTTAAAAAACACCAACTATTTACAGAGTTTTTTAAAATAAAAATCATTGTGTATCATATTCAAATCAATTTTGGCAATATTCATAAAAGTATTATTATTCTTAATTTAAAAAAATTATTGTATAGAGAGTACAGTTTTTATTTGAAATTTCACGACGGTTTTTTGTAGCATGTTTGACCCTCGGCCAGAATCAAGGAAAAATAATCTGAAAATATGTTAATTAGTTATTAAAATGCTACAAAGATTTACCTTAAACATTTTTTTCTCTTTTTATGATCATGAGATATTTCTCCATAAAATAAATTTTGTTGCATTTATTTTACAATTATTTACAATCAATTTCCAATTACAATTTTTCTTTTAAATCTTATCAAATTGAAGCATTTTGCTTTAAAATCTTGTACACTCTTCTTTTAAATTTTAGGAAATCGTTCGATAGGTTTAAAAATCTGCTTGAGTTTTGTTTAAAGTGCATTTTTTAAGATAAAAAATTCTTAAAAACTTTCACACGATTATTAGAAAAATAATTCTGATTTTCTAATCTTGTCAGACCTTTTAATCTCTAATCTTTAAAAATTATGCAAATTTTTCCTGTTTTTTTTTTAATTGTGCAAAATTTTAAAAAAATGCCTCCAAAGTTTTTCAGATGCTTTCAGAATATTTTAAATCTTTTGCAATATTTTGAAATGTTTAAACATAACCTTTTCAAATTAATTGTTGGAAATAAAAAATTATGTTAATTATTCCTTTAAAAGTCTTTGGAAGTTTTCATTATTTTCGAATCGTTTCAAAATTTTTGAATATCTCTAAAACTTACTCAAATTGAAAGAATTATGTTCCTTAATTTTTCTAAAGTTAAGTAATATGGAAAAATTACAACATTTTGCTTCGAAATAGTTTACGTACTTTTTAGACATTTTAGGAAATAATAAAAAATGTTTTGTAATCTTTTTTCAATTTTCTGTTAGAATTCATTCCAAAAAAATTATTCGTTTATCGACTTTCATTATTATTTTTTCATTTTACATACGTATCTATTATATCTTATCAAAATTTAATATAAAAGTCTGAAAGGTTAAGTTTATTGAAATACTAGAATTTTTAATGTGTGCTGAAAGTAATTAAAAAAAAATAATAATTCAAATTTTAATTATAAAGACTGATAATTGTACACAATTTCCAGGCCCATCTTTCTTATTCTTCTACAGGAATTTTTAGATTTTTCAGTTTTTTAAATCAGTTTTTCCTACGTTTCTAAAACTCCTCTGAACTTTAAATTATTTTTTAATCTCATCAATTCTACTCAATATTTATTGAATATCTTTGATTATTTGCACTTTTAAAGAATTTGTAATGTTATCGAATTGAAAAATATTGATTTTAAAACCTTTTACACTCTTTTTCGAAATTTTAGGAAATTGTTTGATGTTTTTAAAAATCTTTTTTAATTTTCTTTTAAAGCACTGTCTGAGCTCCTAATCTTTCAAAATTATTCAAATTTTTCCTGATTTTTTTTTATTTTGCAAAATTAAAATAACATTGCCTTTAAAATTTTTCAGATACTTTGACAATTTTTTACGTATTTTTAAATGTTTTGAAATGCTTTACAATAATCTCCTAAAATTAATTTTTCGAAATAAAATTTTATTTTAATTATTTCTTTTAAACTTTCTCAAATTCAAAAGTAGATTTTTAAAGCAACATATAATTTAAAAAATTGTGTAACAAAATTGCACAAGAAGGCCTGATAAGAATTATGTTCCTTAATTCAAGATGTGAAAAAATAGACTCATAATCTTTTAAATGTTTCACAAGGAATTTTAAGAAAAATAATTTTATCTCCTTGAAATCTTTCTGAATTCCCTTAAACCTTCCTAAGTTTATTTTTTCGAAATCTTTGAAAATCTACATTTCTAAAAAATTTAAGTCTAAAATTAGATTTGAATCTCTTCCATTCTTCTAAATATTTCTTGAATTTACTGGTTTATTTACGTTTTTTAAAACTTTCTAATCTGATCAAATTGAAACATTCTGCTTTAAAATCTTCTACACTCTTTTAAATTTTAGGAAATATTTTGATGCGTTTCAAAATCTTTTTGATTTTTTTTAAAGTACATTTTTGCAAATAAAAATTATTGAAAACTTTCAAACGATTTGAATTTTCTCTCAGAATTCATTCCATTCCATTTTTGGTTGAAAAATAATTTTTTGAATGAAAATCTAACTGCATGTTTAAAAACTGAACTATTCTGCTGTAAATTCGATTGTTTTTTTAAAACAATTTTTAGTTGAAAATTCATTTCTTCCATCGAAAATGAAACTATTTTAAAATTAAAATTTTTTAAAATAACGTGGGGGGCCGAAAAATCCCACGTTCTGGAAACACTGGATGGCAACAAAGATATTGTAAGCCTAGATGCGGCACGTGACGTCGGCGTGGGAGAACGATATGTGTGTGTGTGTGTATAACTACATTTTTGCATGTATCGACGTGCTGCCCTCTTCAACTTTTCGACGTTTCTATGACTATCGCGTCCTTTGCCAGCGTGTACCGGAGGGGTGGGGCGAAGGCGCACATTACAAGCCAAACCGAATGTGCCGGTGATTTTCTGTTTCTCGATTCTCGCGCTTGCCTTCGCCAGCCAGATCTATAGCTGAGTCGGACCTAAAATTATTATGTTTATTATTATGTTAAAAATAATGAATTTCTGCGACGCTATCTTTTTGAAAAGGGAAATTTTCGATATACTATACAAATTTAAAAAGAAAATCTTTCCGTATTTTAGATTTTCAGTGAAATTTCAAAAATTATTTTTGAAACCTAAATTTTAAATTTAAATGAAGTGAATCTAAATTAAAAATTGAATAATGTTTAGTTAATTCAATTCCTCGTCTGGTTTCTTTAAGAGAGAAATTTTCGTGATATCATTGAAATAAGTTTAAAAAATTCTTGTCATATATTAGAATTCTTTACAAAAATAGTGAATTCAAGGTTCGAATACTTCACGGTATAAATTTCTCCTACGTGTACTTTTAAATCCTAAAATATTGTATTATTTTTTCGCATAACTAAGGCACAACTGAAGTAATATTTACATTTCTCTGTAGTGTCGAATTGACAATTTACATTTAATCCCAAGGAAAAATTTAAGGTTTTCGCTACTCCTTTAATTATTTATCAAAATTGTATTAAAATTTTGTTTGTTTTTTGTTGTTTTTTTTTTTTATTATTTGAAACGTATAATATTTTTTCTCATAATTTGAATAATTTAAAAAATCTGTAACTAGACTGTGCCTTGCATAGATCTGAAAAGTTTCAATAAAATTTTACATTTAATTCAGTCAATTATGCAATTTAAGGTTCTTCATTATATTATAACGCATTTTTCTTGAATCACAACCAATTATTCTGCTTGGATCTTTTCCAGATAAAGAATAATAAAAGCCAGAATTACTTTTAAGTTGTATCTTTCTACTTTTTAAAATGCATGTTTTTCTTGACACAAAGTATACATTTTTTTGCTTTATTAATTATTGGGATCATTCTTTTTTAATATTAATTTTAATTTTTTTCCATAAAATCGTTTCATGGAGTGAAATTCAAATTGACAGTGTACCGAAAAAAGTCCACTTATTGGTACTGAAATTTTCGTATACATAACACTGGTTGTTTAAATATTTCCAATACCTTCTATATTTTTCTATTATAGAATAAATCTTATTTCAGTTTTATTCTTTCAAAATAAGTAAGACATGAAACTTTAATTTTCGATTAAATATCATACTTTTAATGAAAACAAAATGGTTTTATGTGTACAAGTCTATAGACTTATAGAAGGACAAAAGACAGATTTTTGAAAAAAAATCTTGAACTGTATTAAAGTAGAAATTATATTTTGAATCGAAAATTTAGAAGAATGATAAGTTTTAATTTAATTAAAATTTTATTTTAAACGTTTGAGGGCAATTATCCATTTGCAAGTCTTATGCTCACCAGAATTCACAACTTTAAAGAAATCCAAATAGTTTATAAAAATAATTCAAAGGATTCAAGGATCCAACAAAATTTCAAAGAAATATAAGGCGTATAGGGGTGCATCCCAGCAACTGAGACAATTACAAAAAAAATGGAAAAGGAAAGAATTCCAAAGAATTAAAAGAATTCAATCATTTTTTGTGAACCGGGAAATGACCGAAAATTTGTTTCCTTGATTAAAACGGCCACCTGAGTTTCTTAGTATTTAGAAAATCGTTATATTCATTGGTGTTTTCCTGTAAAAATAATTATACTTTTTCGTACTCATAAAATAATTCCCACAAAGGAATGAAAATATGTTTGATTTCATTTATTTCTTCAAGTGCGTTTTTTAAAGTTCACAATAACAAAGAAAAATATCCAATTAGGGGTGTTAAGTATTTAAAAATGGTCATTCATTTTTTTCATCAATAGTTTCGAAATCATTTTCACATTGTACACATCAGCTGGTTTTTTGGCAAGAATTCAGGTCACGAAGAGACTCACAGGGTCTTTTATTATCAAACTTGCTACTTACGCCATGCCTCAATTGAATTGAGGCATGGCCTACCACACTTTCAAGTGATTTGAATGCAATGTGAAACACTTTTAATTTCTAAGACTTAAAGTCGAAATATATAATAAATTTGCAACAAAGAAGATTAATTTTCTTATAAAAAGACGAATTTTTAACAAATTCCATGAATTTTCTACCAAATAGTTGAATTTTCAACTTTTAAAGGATCAATTTCTAATCAAGAATAGACAAGTTGCAATTTTCAGAGAAAAAAGTAATTTTGAACATAAAAAAAACAAATTGTCAACAAAAAAGTTAAATTTTAAGCCAAAGAGGTCAATCTTGCAGAAATATGATATAAAAAAACTAGATTTAACAAACACGGATTTTCAACAAAATATATTAAAATATTTTAATTTATAATCAAATAGTTTAATTAAAACCAAATATATGCATTTTTAACGGAAAAATTCATTTACAAATGAATCCTACTTTAATTTTCTACCAAATTGTTAAATTTCTAACAAAAATGGAAAATTGCAATTTTCAGATACAAAATTAATTTTAAACAAAACAAAAAACCCAAAATTTCAAGAAAATGGTTAAACGTTAAAAAAAGATTAATTTTCAACTAAATCTAGGAATTAAATTTTCAACAAAAGAATCAAATCCAAAGATCAAGGTGAGTCCTTAAAATATGAATTTTCAATGATAAAGTTCAACTTTTAACCAAGTCGTTTAATTTTCAAATGAAGAAGATAAACTGCGAACAAAATAGTTACATTTTTAAACAAGGAATGAATTTTCCAGCGTTATATTGATGATCTACCAAAATAAGACAAGCTTTCAACAAAATATAATAATTTTTAACAACATTTTTCAATTTTAAAGCCGGGAGGACGATTTACCTATAAAAAGTTTGAATTTTTAACTAAAAAAAAATGATTTTTTAAGAAAAAAGTTAATTTTCTGCCAAAAACTTCAATTTTCAAATTTAAATTATTTCTTGAACAAAAAAGATCCTACTCCATCTTTACTCCATTGGGAATTGAACTACAAAACTTCTGATTTCCGTTCAGGTGCTTTTCCAATTAAGCTATTAGAGGGATCAGAATAAGAACTCTTAATTCAAGAACATAACGTTAATTTTTAGGTAGGTGTTAATGGTACAAGTAATTATTTAAAAATTTTTTAATTTATCTGCTATATCATCACAGATTGTACCTTACCGACAGTAGATCAACCCTCCAAACCATGAAGGCAGAAAATCTACACAATATCGATCAAGTTAAGAATCTTCAGTAACAGAAAATGCTTAACGTCTAAATAAGACTTGATGGAAAATAATATTTTTAAATTAAAATTATTTCTTGAAAAAAAATCCTACTCCATCTTCACTCCATTGGGAATCGAACCACAAAACTTCTGATTTTCTTAACTTGATCGATATTGTGTAGATTTTCTGCCTTCATGGTTTGGAGTGTTGATCTACTGACGGTAAGGTACAATCTCTCATGATATAGCAGATCAATTTAAAACATTTAAATACTTCAATTTTCATTAAACCAGTTATTGATTATAAAAATTGTTTAATTTGAAATAAAAAACTTAATTTTCAACCAAGTAGTGCAATTGTTTACCAAACTGCTAAATTATCAACCAAATCATATTAATGTAGACTCAAACAGTTGCACTTTTAATTGAAAATGATGAAGTTTCAACCCAAAAAATTTATTTTCTGTAGAAAAAGAGCAATTTTTAGCAAAATACATAAATTTTCAATAAGAAAGGAGCAATTTTATACAGATATAATAGTAGACTTTCTACCAAAAAGCAGTTAAGCGAAAAAACGAGAAAAAGGGGTTTCTTAAAAACAGATAAAAAAAGAAAAATTTTTTAAAAGTTAATAATAAGAAAACATACACAGACTAAAGTAATGATAAAATGTTTTGCAGGAAAGTTTTCAGAAGGATAAAGATTTATTCGGACAACTTCGCGTTTTCCAAACACATGTGTTGTCATGAAAAAACAAAAGAAAGTTTAACCGATATTTGATTAAAATTGATCCTGTAAAGTTGATTTTTGTTGCAGCGAATGTTTCATCGGAAATCTGCCAAGTTTGTCTTCTGTGTTTTCTGTGTACTAAATGTTATCTCAGTTCGTAACTTTTCTTCGACTAACCCCCAACCCCTGTTCAAACCATAGTTTTTAGCATGCCCCTCCCCATTCAATTGTTAATGCAGTTTACTGAGGGCGTGTCAAAATTTTGATTTTTGCATTTAATGAAATTATCCTTATATAGTATGGTTTAAAAATTTTTTGGCATAAAAATACACAAGGAAAAATCGACCAGACTCAGAAAACGAAATTACAACAATTAAAAGAATGACAAAGAACAAGTATATTGAGACTAAACTTAAGAAGATTCATTTTTAATTTTATTTATATTGGATAAAATAACAATATTACGGAGAAAAGTAACAGCGTTTTACTTTAAAGAATTTAAATCGTACAACGTACGATATGAAAAAAAGGCAAGTGAAGAAAAACATTGCTTTTTAAATTCTAATTTTTATTGCACAAAAAATAATGAGAAATGAAAAATCCCATTTTATGGTCAAAATATGCCGGTTACGAAAGAAAATGAATCAACAAAAATTGTGATCTCAAAAAAGATCTACAAATTCGTTAATAATCACTTCTTGATAGGACGCTAACTTTTTGTTTTAATCGCGAAAAATAACATTTAAAATATAAAAAAAAACATTGTGAAAAAATAATACACGTTATCAAAAAAAAAAAAAAAAAAAATGTTTTGACAAAAATTGTTTACCCGAGAAAGAGCTACAAATTTGCTATGAATTACTTTTTGACAGGACACGTAGTTTTGGTTTTAATCATAAAAATGAAAAATTTGTGGAAAAACAACAAAAGGTACAAAAACAAATTGATAGAAAAAATAATTCGCCCAAAAAAGTGATGCAAATTTGTATTAATTTATTACATTCTTATTATTTATGATGGAAAAAGTATTAGAATTGCCTCAAATTTGACACGACACCATTCCAATTTTGAACCAAATGACGCAACATACGACAAAAAGTCTCAAAGAGAAATTATTGGTTTTGAAAAATTACAAAATTTCTTTTAACCACTTTTCAATAGGACTCGTAATTTTGTTTTATCATAAGTAATATATGCAGAAATCGAAAATTCCAATATCACGCGAAAAGACGCCGAGATACTTAAAAAATCTAAAAGAAGACTTGTAGGATATTTTTCTTTATCTATAAAAAATAATATGAAAATAAAAATCCTATTATTAGCATAACAACGCGAGATAGAGAAAATGTTTGAGGGAAGGATTGTATTTTTTTAATTTATTTTAAGGTGGTTCAGAAAATATAAATTTACAACTATCTGTCAAAAAACGAGTCCGGAGCTCGAGTGTCACGATAATAATGTGTACCTCAAAGCCTACAGAGCTTTGAGAAACTTAATCTTTAACCATATTTATTTAATTTAAAAAAATCAGAATATGAGCACGCATATAAATAGTGCGATCTAAAGAGATATTTTTAATAAAGTTTCATTCAAGCATTCCAAATGCAAAGAATAAATATCTGAACGCGAATCGTGGAATTCAACAGACGCGCGGCCTAGGCGCGCTCAAACTTGCGAGCCACGGGCACAGTGCACGATGAGAATGTGCCCGCGACAATAAATAATTCATTTATGGATTATTTTATCACAAACTAACAATTAAGAGATAAATCTGTTTGAAACTTTCCAACAATTTCTGACCTTTTAGCTTAAATTGAGAAATGTAAGGCAAAATATTTATTTATTCTGATCAATCACTCGAGCAAAATTCAAAAATAAATTTTTTCAATTTTGAAATTATGGGGTTCTCAATTTAAAAAATCGGGACATAATTTACATAAATAGAAAGATACGTACATTTCTATAAAATATTATATAAAAAATAAAGTAAAACAAAAAATAATTTTATTATACAATTTTATCGTTAAATTACAATTTATTTTATTAATAATAATCACACAAACAAGCAAATTTACGAATTATTGTTTACTAAAATTAATAATCGTGAGGGAGGCGGTATTCCTATAAAATTTAACTCTACATCTAAAAACTCCAAATCACTAATTCTACATGCCAGAACACTATACGTAGTTTCCTTTAGTGGAATTTCTACCGCCTCTTTGTCAAGACAACACCATAATACTATTCATATACAGTACATTTTAATTACAAAATTACTATTTTTTCCATAAAAAATGTAGCAGCCAAAAATATTTATTACGATACAACTACATTTTAATTCAATTTAAAAGTACATCTTATGCATCTACATATTTTCTTGATGCAAAATTGATTCATTAATTGAAAATAATAATTCAAAATTCTCAATATAAAATTTTTATTTTATATTTTTAAATATTTACCGATTTCGTATCGGCTATTTGATGGACTATTCGCTGGGAGCGCCGTATACAATTAGTTCCTCGAACTATACACGTGCCGCATCTAGGCTTATATGTTTGACGGCGACTAATGCCGAGTCGACGCGCACCACACCGCACGGTGTGCCCACTCCTAGGCTGTGGTCACTCAATGCTTTAGAATTGCAGACCGATAATCGACGGTGGTGTCATCGAACGAGCCCGCAGGTTTTTAAGGTAAGATAATAGATGCTTGAGGTTATATCCAGATGATTTGTAGTTAATGTGATTAAAAAACTTAATAAATTGAAAAAACCAATAGAAAAACAAATAAAAATGCATAAATAATTACCGGAATAATTATTTATATATTGCTGCTTGTTTTTTCTATTGCTTTTTTCATAAAAAAATGTTCTAAGAAAAAACGAAAGATGATGGAAGTATGTTTGAAAGCAGTTTTCATTTAAATTTTGTAATCATTTTCGATAGCAATTTTCTTATCGACAGGTACCTTTCTCAAAATATTATTCTGTTTTTACGGTAATAATGCAGAAGGTACCGCTCCCTCTTTTAGTGTTCAGTTGTGTGATGCAACGATAATCAGCAGGTCGAAAATGATGACAACAAATTATATATCAGCTCTCAAACAGTTCTTAATGGGTTAGGTTTCGCATGTGCTGACGTTCGGAAAACAACGAAGGAGTAAGAGAGATAGATCAAACTTTGGCCCCTGAGCGACGTGTAGCGGGGGAAAGTACTACAGAGTAATCTAACGAGCCCGCAAAACAGGATCAAAGTATATGTCTTCGCGGCTGCCTACATTAGTGACCAGGACCACAGCCTGCCCACTCCTATAGGAAAAGTGGCGAAAGAATTGTAGTAATTGCTACGTCCCCTAGATGGCGCTCGTGTCAGTTCAGAATTCAAAATGAACTTGAGCAGACGATAGTAGTTCTATCGTCTGCTCAAGTTCACTGTAGCTACAAGAATTAAATGTTTTTTTGCGTGATGAACTTGGATTCACCGATGGATTTTCTCCGATAACACTAACTAAAAATGGAACCAAAACAATTTTTGTTATGTCTTATTGGTTATTATTATTCATGTATTTATTTCAGAAAGAGAAGTCAACATAACCTACAAATTAAGGTGAGTAGGGATGGGAGGGGGGTCGTTGCTGTAGATAATAGTTCTTGCTACGTCCCTTAGGTGGCGATGATCTTGCACTTTGCTAAAATCTATAAGCACCCCCTATAAATACATGGGAGTGGGCATACCGTGCCAGTGATCCCAGATCTGAAACGAGACTTGGTCCAATACTATCACAGGTGTATGTCCGTGTGAATGCAGTAGGAGTCGATAAAATGACTGGGTTGCGCGCGCAACCCATTTCTCCTTTTCTGAATTTAAAAACTCGAAGGTGCACGATTGCCGGTCGGAAAACTTCGGCGGTTCTATTTATATCTTAATCCGCTTTCAAATAAAATTAAGAAATTGGTATTTGAATGTTTGCAGGCTTCAATCACTCAATTTGGAGGTGATGTTTTTTTATGTGTAGAATATTATATTAATACTATTATATATATTATTAATGTTAATATTATAATTATTTTATATCATATTATAAAAGTCTTCTTTTTCTATTTTGGTCTGCATTTCAAAGAAATTCAAGAAATTGGCAATTTTCATGATTTGAATACTTCACGCGCCTCTGTATATGCGCATATTTTGAGGTTACGTTATTTCAAGTATAAAATATAAATGATG
>NC_046663.1:117101245-117108342 GCF_010883055.1 Belonocnema kinseyi
AGCTATCTAAGGATGGTACTATAGAACGCCACCTCAAGGTAGGCCTAGTGGCGCCATCTCTTGGTCAGGCCGGAAACTTATCAATCCACCCTCGTAATATTACAATTATGTTATGTTATAGTAGTATTATTTCTATCTTGATCGGCATTAGAAATAAATCAAACAAATTTACATTTTTAATTATATTTGAATAAGATTTTTTTAAATAAAAGTTCATGTTTTAATTGAAAACCCTACTGTTGTATTTTAGGTTTGGAATTCATCTCGTTTGGATCAAAACTAATTTTTTTGGTTGAAAAATTAATTATTTTATTGAAAATGTAACTATTTTGTAAAAAAGTCTTCTTTTCTATCAAAAGTTCAACTACTTTGTTAAAATTTTTTTATTTATTTGAAATTACATCTCTTTCGTTGAAAATACATTTTTGAAACTAATAATTAATCTATACCATTTTTAGTTGAGACATCATGTATATTGTTAAAAATTCGGCTTTCTTTGTAGAAATTAAATTGTTTTATGGAAACTTTATACTTTTTGGTTAAAAATTTTATTTTTCGGTTGAAATATCAACTATAAATATTATTCAGTTGCGAAGTCATTTTGTTGTAAATGCAACTATATTGTTAAAAATTAAAATCATAATTTTTGGGTGGAAAATTCGATTATTCACTTCAAGTTGAACTACTTGGTAAAAAAATTAATTTTTTCTTATTAAGGATTTATAATTATAGTTAAAAATTCAACTATTTGCCTTTAAATTAACTTGTTTGTTAAAAATTTTACAGTTTTGTACAAAATGCATCTTTTGGGCGTTAAAAGTCAACAATTTGACAGAAAGTTAAACTATTTGGTCGACAATTAAAATTTTGGTTGAAAAATCATATTTTTCGAATAAAAATTCAGCTTTTCTGTAGATGATACTCATTTTTACTTTTAAATTAAATAATTTCATTGAAAATTCATGTATTTTGTTAAAAATTGACCTTCTTTGGTAGAAATGTAATCTTTTTGGTTGAAGATTCATCATTTTTAGTGAAAATGCAATTGTTTGGTTGAAATAGCAACTGTACATCATCTTGGGTTTAAGAGTCGATTGTTTCACTAAAAGTTGAACTACTTTGTAAAACACAAACTTTTTTTAACCAGGTTCTGTAATTATGCTTGAAAATTGAACTCTGATTGAAAACTCATATTTGTCGCTTAAAAAATTCAACTTTTTGTAGATAATTCGTCTTTTTGACTTTAAAATTAAATAATTTCGTTGAAAATCCATGTATTTTGTTTAAAATTGTTCTTTTCTTGTAGATCATTAATTTTTCTGGTCGAAAATTCGACTTATTAGTTGACAATTTAACAATTTTGTTGAAAATTAATTTTTTCTGTTAAAATTTTTTTTCTTTATCTGGAAATGTAACTATTCTAGGAGTGATTAAACATTATTCGTGTATATTAGTTAAGTTGGAAAATCGTTTTTTTGTATAGAACATTAATTTTCTTGGTCGAAATTTCAATTTTTCCCTCGAAAATTTAACAATTTTGTTGAAAATTCGTTTTTTTTTTCTTTTTCAAATCAATTTTTTATCAGTTTCTATTTGGAAATTGAACTATTCCATTTTTGGTCGAAACTTTATCATGTACATTGTATTAGATAAAAAACCAATTTTTTGATAGAAAATTAATGAATTTTGTTAAAAAGTAAACTTTTCAAGGGAAAAGGTGAATTTTCGACGAAGAAGATTAATGTTTTATACAAAAAGACGATTTTCCAATTTAACCAATATACACGAATAATTTTTAATCAATCCTAGAATAGTTACGTTATCAGATAAAGAAAAATCATTTTTAACAGAAAAAATCAATTTTCAACAATGTTCTTAAATTGTCAACCAATAAGATGAATTTTTGACCAAAAAAATTGACGATCTACAAAAAAATACCAATTTTAAACAAAATACATGAATTTTCAACTAAATTATATAATTTTAAAGTCAAAAAGACGAATTATCTACAAAAATTTGAATTTTTTAACCTAAAAATATGAGTTTTCAATCAAAAAGTTCAATTTTTAACCATAATTATAAAACCTTGTTAAACATACGTTTGTGTTTTACAAAGTAGATTAACTCCTAGTAAAATAATCGACTCTTAAGCCCAAGAAGATGTACAGTTCATATTGCAACCAAGCAATTGCATTTCTAACCAAAAATGATAAATTTTCAACCAAAATGATTAAATTTCTCGCAAACAATGTCAATTTCCAACAAAATGCGTGAACTTTCAACGAAATTATTGAATTTTAAATTAAAAAAGAGTAATATCTACAAAAAAGCTGAATTTTTAACCCAAAAATATGATTTTTCAACCAAAATTTTAATTGTCGACAAAAGTGTTTAACTTTCTATCAAATTGTTAACGTTTAACGCCCAAAAGATGCATTTCTTACAAAACAGTGAAATGTTTCACAAAAAAGTTAATTTAAAGGGAAATAGTTGAATTTTCAACTATAATTATGAATCCTTAGTGAGAAAAAATTAATTTTCTTACTAAGTACAGAGAAACACTTCAATAGCCCTCCCTTCTATATCCATTCCGAGAATTGAAGCCGCGATGTAGGTAGGTATAACAGGAAATGCGCGGGGCCGCGGGGTTGCTGTTGTCACTTACTATCAGCGAGAAAACTACAGGCAGCTGACTTTGAAGCTTAACAACTCGGTCAAAAAAAATTCTAGCGCAACAAAAAAACAGTCATTTAAAAGCTGAAAGTGTTCTGCGTTAATGAGCTTGAAGACGTTTATGTAAAAAATTTTTTGTGTTTAGAAGACTGAAAAATGTAAAAAAGTTAGGATTTTTGGGTACATTTGAGAACAGTAAATTTTAGAGCATTATTTCTTATACAAGGGGCGATGGAAAAAAATCTGTTAAATTCATGAGTATGAGGAAAACTGTTTTGAATCAGTTACAGTTGAGAAATTTAAAACATAATAAAAATTGTTGCTTGAAAGTACAAAAATGTGCAACTATATTATCTTCAGTTCTAATACAGATATTAAAGCGAATCAAACTGCAAAATGTAATGCATAAGCTTTGTATTTATTTTCAATCGCCCGTAAGAATGTGTTAGTCTTTTTTTTGTGGAAATCGCGATATTTTTAGACATTTTTTTTCTTGGACAACAAGTGACAGAAAGCAGGGGGGCCCGTTTTTTTTACTGCCGAACGCTGGTCCCTTTCTTTGACCCGTGGCCAGGTGCCATCCAAGCATTTAGAACTAGGGGCCGAAGAATAGCGCCAGCGGTCGACAGTAAAACAAAAAAGGGACCCCCTGCTTTCTGTCAATTACGGTTTGCAGTTTGAATTGCTTTAATATCTGTATTAGAACTGAAGATAATATAGTTGCACATTTTTGTACTTTTAAGCAACAATTTTTATTATTTTTTAAATTTCTCAACTGCAACTGGTTGACAACAGTTTTCCTCATACTCATGAATTTTTTCAAATTTTTTCCATCGCCCCTTTTATAAGAAATAATGCTCTAAACTTGACAGTTCATAAATGTACTCAAAAATCCTTAGTTTTTTTTACATTTTTCAGTCTGCTAAGCAGAAAATTTTTTTTACATAAACGTCTTCAAGCTTATTAACGTAGAACACTTTTAACTTTTAAATGACTGTTTTTTTGTTGCGCTAGCATTTTTTTTTGACCGAGTTGTTAAGCTTCAAAGGCAGATGGCTATAGTTTTCTCGCCGATAGTAGGCGAGCAGTCAGTCGTGAATAAACAAAAGCGGAGCGGGCTGCAATAAGTTAGTTCACACTCAAGGTCAGCCCCAAAATCGACGCTATAAAAAAGTTTTACTGCAGTTCAACTGGAAGTGAATAATCGAATTTTCCACCCAAAAAATATGATTTTAATTTTTAACAATATTCACAACAAAATAATAGACTAAATGCTCGGGGTGTGCATGGCTCGTCCTGCAGCTATCATCGGGAATGTCTTGGCTCAAAATGTGGCGATGGTATGTTAAGGTGGAAATGACACCGTCTTGGCATGCAAAAAAGAAACCCTCTGGACCAGACTTCAATCCGGGCGATTTAAGGAAAGCAAACGTTAGCTCACAAGACATTGACTGATCCTTCACATTTCTGTGGAAGATACCGTGCATCCTCTTATCGAGGAGCTGTTCACGAGAGTTTTTCTCTTGTCCTTTCTTAATTTGATGCATTTTGCTCACCCCTAATACTGAAGTCAAGTCCGAGTGCTTCAGCAGCCTCCTCCGCTGTTTGTACAGAAACGCTCCTTTGCCCACTTCTTCGTGATTCCTGACCATTTTAAGAAGAGGGTCTCTTCTATTTGCAACTCTATGCGCTGTACCCAGATTAATCCTGTTGTGAAGACATTCAAGACTCAATATTCCGCGACCCCCTTGACGGCGTGAGATGTACAGTTGCGGAACGGAAGACTTAAGATGCATGCTTGTGTTCATGTGCATAACCTTTCTTCTCCCGATATCAAGAGATCTGAGCTCGTTCTTCGTTCATGGAACTACTCCAAATGAATCCTTTATAGATGCCACATCCTGAATGCGGCTCAGTGGCACGCCCAGGTATGTATAATTCTCTCCAGCGCAAAGGTGTCGTATCGCGCTTCTATCAACGAACTCAGGATCGTCAGGGATGCCATTAAGTTTTCCACGCTGCAAATAAACCTTGGCGCATTTGTCTAACCCAAATTCCATTCCAATTTCCTTAGTATATCGTTCGACAATCCCCAGAGCTAGATGCAGTTGCTCTCTGTTTTTAGAATAGATCTTAAGATCGTCCATGTAAAATACATGAGTGACCTTGTACTTTCGATCTGCAGGTTTGCCGCACAAGTACCCATCGGAATGGCGCAGTGCTAGAGATAGTGGCAATAATGTAAGGCAAAAGTGGAGTGGGCTTATGTTGTCGCCCTGAAAGACACATCTCTGAAACGTGACCTCGTTAGTTGTCACACGATTTTTGCCAGATGAGATAGTAAATCTGGTTTTCCAAAGCGGCATCAATCTCTCTATGCACCCAACTATCTGCGGATGAACCTTTAAGATTGCCAAAAGACAGATGATAAGTCTATGGGATGTCGAATCGAAAGCTTTCCGATAATCAATCCAGGCCATTCGTTAGGTCACGCTGGTAGAATGCTGCATCTTTGCAGACACGTCTATCGATGAACAGGTTCTCCCGACATCCGGCTACGCCTTTCTTTGAGCCTCGTTGTTCATACATTTCTTGCCACACAGGTTCAATTTCCCGAACAATCTTATCATTTAGAATAGCTGTGAATATCTTATAAAGCTTGTTCAGACAAGTTATTGGCCTGTAGTTTTTCGAGTCAGCTAAGTTGCCTATTTTCGGCAGGAGTATTGTGCGCCCTTCCACCAACCACTCTGGAATCGGCTCTTCCGACTTCAAATATGAGGTGAAAATACGGGCCAAATGCTGATGGGTTGAAGAAAACTTCTTCCACCAAAGGTTTTGATACAATCTGGTCCCGGTGCGGAATAGTTCTTCATCCCTCTTCATACTTTTTTCACCTCCTCGGTAGTGATGGGTGGACATTCTTTATCAGGTGTTATGAGGGCAACACATAACTCCTTGAAGCTTTTTATATTTTCTGAGTCTTCGTCCAGTCTATGCTGAACTTCGTAGACTTCTCTCCAAAATACTTCGACCTCCTCTGGTTTGGGTGGGTGTTCGACAGTAACTGGAGGGTCTTGGAAGAGTCGAGATGGGTCAGAGAGAAACTGTTGATTTTCTCTGACCCACCTCTCCCTCCGCTCTAGCCTTCTCTTAGCGTCAGATAGTATATGTATTCTCTCAACAATATGCTGCCTTATGGTCAGAAGCTTTGACTTGTTAAGTGTGTGATAACGGGTCCGGAGTTCGCGCGCAAACTTTCGAACCTTGGCGGTAAAATTCCTGCCAGATGTCATGTAGTCAATCACACATTGAATGCTGGACGCGTACTGTCTTGCCCAGCCTATCTTTATGGCAAGTTGACGCATTCGTCTTTTGGTCTTATGATCAGCCGTTCGTTTTGTTTTACCGTTTGCATCGGCCAAAGCTCTCGCTGCATTATACACACAATAATTGATAGCCCCGAGGTCGGATTCTCCGGAAAAATGTCCACGAAGCTCGTCATCGATTTCAGCCAGATCTTTAGGCTTGAAAGAAATCTTGGTGTTGATGTTTCTCCGGGTCGTAAAGCATCGCTCTTCATCTATTGGATGCCTGCCCGCGGTTCGTCTTAGTGTCGCCTCTCTTTCTTTGTTGCCGGCTTGTTCTAGCTGTGGTAGAGTAGGCGTTCCGCTTACATAGCCCCTTTTACGGAGTAGTTCAGCGTGGTTTCGCAGACGTTGCTGCGAAAAGTGCGATAGTTCCGGGTGTTTCTCGCACCAGAGAGCATGCAGCCGTCCCATGTAACCCCTCTCACGGACCACACTCGCATCGTAGCACTCTAGCAAGTCGTGATTCAGTTGCTCCGTCCACCTAAACGTCGCAAGATCCCGCCGATCCATCGCATTGAATCCATTTTCATTGGCTCCCCCAGCTCTAGATTGGTCAGCATTTTTAGCCGAACCATTGTCGGGAGCCCTGCGCGTTCTGTTGTTTTAAAACGCACTTACTACAACTATGTTTGGTGTTGTCATTGTTGTTCCCACGAGAAGCTAGGGAAAGGGGTTCGTCCATCCTTGTAGAGCCCCGCATGCAAGGATAAGGCTGCGTACTCTGAGAGGTCGCCCGGTATCCCAGAGTCACCGTTCTAAACACCTCACCCAGGTGCCATTCAGCTTTCGGCAGGATTTTCACACCTCCGCTTGGGGATTAATTCCTTCGGGAGCTGCTGACCATCAGGCAGTATATTGTTGAGAGAATACGGATACTATCTGACGCTAAGAGAAGTCTAGAGCGGAGGGAGAGGTGGGTCAGGGAAAATCAACAGTTTCTCTCTGACCCAACTCGACTCTTCCAAGACCCTCCAGTTACTGTCGAACACCCACCCAAACCAGAGGAGGTCGCAGTATTTTGGAGAGAAGTCTACGAAGTTCAGCATAGACTGG
>NC_046663.1:117108442-117121838 GCF_010883055.1 Belonocnema kinseyi
ACGCTTTATAAGATATTCACAGCTATCCTAAATGATAGGATTGTTCGGGCAATTGAACCTGTGTGGCAAGAAATGTATGAACAACGAGGCACAAAGAAAGGCATAGACGGATGTCGGGAGAACCTGCTCCTCGATATATGTGTCTGCAAAGATGCAGCATTCTACCAGCGTGACCTATCGATGACCTGGATTGATTATCGGAAAGCCTTCGATTCGACCTCCCATAGACTTATCATCTGTCTTTTGGAAATCTTAAAGGTTCATCCGCAAATAGATGGGTGCACAGAGAGATTGATGCCGCTTTGGAAAACCAGATTTACTATCTCATCTGGAAAAAATCGTGTGACAACTAACAAGGTCACGTTTCAGAGAGGTGTCTTTCAGGGCGACACCATGAGCCCACTCGTCTTTTGCCTTACATTATTGCCACTATCTCTAGCACTACGCCATTCCGACGGGTACTAGTGCGGCAAACCTGCAGATCGAAAGTACAAGGTCACTCATGTATTTTACATGGGCGATCTTAAGATCTATGCTAAAAACAGAGAGCAAATGCATCTAGCTCCGGGGATTGTCGAACGATATACTAAGGAAATTGAAATGTAATTTGGGTTAGACAAATGCGCCAAGGTTTATTTGAAGCGAGGAAAACTTAATGGCATCCCTGAAGATCCTGAGCTCGTTGATAGGAGCGCCATACGACACCTTTGTGCTGGAGAAACTTATACATACCTGGGCGTGCCACAGAGCCGCATTCAGGATGTGACATATATAAAAGATACTCTTCGAAGCAGATACAAACGTCTCATCCGACAGACTTGGTCTTGCGAACTGTCGGCGAGGAACAAAGTATCTGCAACGAACATGCTTGCCGTCCCGGTACTACTCTATTCATTTGGAGTAGTTCCATGGACGAAGAACGAGCTCAGATCCCTTGATATCGGGACAAGATAGGTTATGCACATGAACAAAAGCATGCATCTTAAGTCTTCCGTTCCGCGACTGTACATTTCACGCCGTCAAGGGGGTCGCGGAATATTGAGTCTTTAATGTTTTCACAACAGGATTATTCTTGGTATAGCACATAGAGTTGCAAATGGAAGAGACCCTCTTCTTAAAATGTTAAGGAATCACGAAGGAGTGGGCAAAGGAGCGTTTCTGTACAAAGCAGTGGAGGAGGCTGCTGAAACACTCGGAATTGACTTCAGTATTAGGGGTTAGCAAAGTGCATCAAATCTTATCTATCTCGAGTACTCACTCCTGAAAGCCCGGATTAAGAAAAAGCACAAGAGAAAAACTTTCATGAACAGCTCCTCGATAAGAGGATGCACGGTATCTTCCACAGAAATGTGCAGGATCAGTCAATATCTTGTGAGCTAACGTTTGCTTTCCTTAAACCGCCCGGATTGAAGTCTAGTACGGAGGGTTTCATCTTTGCATGCCAAGAAGGTGTCATTTCCACCTTAACATACCGTCGCCACATTTTGAGCTAAGACATTCCCGATGATAGCTGCAGGGCGTGCCATGCGCACCCCGAGCATTTAGCTAACATACTATCTAGTTGTCCATCTCACGCGAAAACGACCTGCATTCAAAGGCACAATGCGGCACTAAGAGTGCTTTATTACCATCTCTGTCACTCTTACGGCATTAATCTTAATATCGCTCCTCTAAATGCTCCTAGGAATATTGAGTCAATTGTCGAGAATGGGAAGTGCCGCATTTACTGGAACTTTATATTCTCGACCATTGTTTCTGTTGCTCTCTCGAGGCCTGGCATGGTTCTTCTTGACTTCGAGAAGCGAACCATGTTCGGTATCGAATTTACATATTTCGAAGTTACATATTTCATCTCTTAGAAATTTTACCTGAACAGATCATAATTAAAACATTAAATCATTACGTATTTCTGTGCCAATGTTACAGTTCTTCTTGTCCTTATACTATATTACTCCTCTATATTTTCTTCGATATTATAATCATATTAATATTTGTATTAATTAGCTGTAAATGATTGTGCTGGAGATTTTAAACGTTTGATTTATCTATTAAACCAAAAAAGTTGAAATAGCCTCCGGACTTTCGTAATTGTTTTATTTCAAATGATTCTCATAAATAAATTTTCTAATTTTGAAAGGCTATTTACATTTTTTCGGTTTAATAGATAAATTCAACTTCAAACGCTTAAAACTCTAGCACAATCATTTACAGCTAATTAATTTTAATGTTAATATTAATATCTGTTGAGATAATTTCATTATAATTATAATATCTTATGTGATTAATTATATATTATATTAATTCTATTATAATGTACCCCGATTATACTTCTTTTCCAAATTTTCGTGCCCTAACTCAAAATTTTAATTATTTTGTAGAATTCCTTATCCCAGTTCTGAATAATAATTTTTTCGAAAAATCTCTGATCCAATTCAGAAAAATATACAATTGCTTTGAAAAGTGTCCTGCTTGAATTCAAAATTCAGGGTGACATTAGAAAATTCAAACTTTTAAATCTGAAAATGATTTATTTAAGGCGGAAATCTTTTGAATTTTAAACTTTTAAAACTGAAGCTTGACAAATTTTTAATTCAGAAATATTTCATTCAAATGCTCAATAATTCATGCGTATAAAATACAAACTTTTACACCTTCTGATTTTACCATTTTTTTAAAACAAATTATGTTCAAATACGAAATTACCAATTTTAAATTTTTATATCTTTAACATTTGATAGATTTCTCGTTAAAAAATATATATTACGCTATTATTTTTAAGGTTCAAAATAATATTACTTCAAGCAAATTTCTATTTGGAACATTAACAATTGAACGATTAAACCAATTTTTTAACCAAAAACTTTTTAAAATAAAAGTTAAATTATTTTTATTTTCAGTTGTTCCAGATTAATATTTTTGCATGGTTCTTTATGGATAAAAATTGTAATTTACCAATTAAAATTGTTAGAAATTAACTTATTATTAAAATAATTGAATTTCCAACTAAAAATAAAGAGGAAAGCAAATTTCCAATGAAATAGTTACATTTTAAACCAGAAAGATTAATTTTTTAACTTAAATTAATAATCTTTAACCAAAAACTGAAATTTTTGCAGATTGGTTTAAATTTTAGTCAAGTAGTTAAAATTGTAACTGAAAAATGGTGTATTGTAAAACAATAAAAGTTTAATTCTACAAAAAAAGACAAATTTTACAGAGAAATTAATGCATTTGCAATCAAAACAAATAGATTTTCAGTCGGAGAGTTAGGTTTTTATACATAAAAGATGAAATTTCTCCTAAACCAGATGAATTTTCAAACCAAAAAGAAAAATTCGCTACAAAACAATTGAATTTTAAGCCCGAAAAAAAATTAATTTAAAAAAAAACTTTCATTTTCAAACAAATCAACTAAATGATGAATCTGAAACAAAAAAAAAGTTAAAATTTTTTATTAAAAATTGTTGAACTCATCCAAAAAGATATAAGTTTTACTTGCCTTGTCATATTTGGCTTGGTGATTTTCTTACACGTAGGTTATAAATCTCAAATTCGTATGGCTGAGACAGTACAATTTTCTTTCTAATTCAGTTAGAAATTCTCAAGCAAACTCGGATTGCCATTAACTTGAAACTATGTCTTTCAGTGTGTTACCTGTGACGCGTATACCATGTAAAACGCATTTGAAACGAGATATTTAAAAAACCGATTTTCAGGACATTTCCTTAAAATTTCAAACAGTTTCGGTTGCCGCCCTGTGCTGAAAATGTAGGGCCTTTTTTTTAAATACGGCAATGAAGGGGTTATTGGTTAAGTGAAAAGGCATAAGTAACTCTTGCAATCCAATCTCCCGTTTTTCAGACTAAAAATCTATTCTAGCTCTTAAATAACATCAATTATAGTCTCTTATATCGGGCTACTTTTTGTGAAATTCTTTTTACATATTGAATAATTGAATAATTATAACTTGTTTGTTTCAGTACAAAAGCTCAATGAATTTCTCATTCGCTAATGAGTTTCAAAAACTTATTCACTTCATTAATACATTAGAAATGTATAAATTAGCAAGAAAGGATTTATGCATTTCCTCTAAAGGCCAATTTTAAACATTGACTTTAGACGATTTTCTTTTTCAAGGACAGGCGTTAAAGACAAAAGTAAAAAGTACTGACGCAATATAAACAAAATAATTTTCAAATAAGAATTCCGATGTATAATAAAGTTCCACAAAAAGTAGCTTGCTATAAGATACTATAATTGATGTTTTATAAGGTCTAAAATAAATATTCTTTTAATTTTGAAAATAATCTAATCTGTTTTAATTCATTTGTATGTAATTTCAATGTGGGATGTATAGAGGACAAGATATTATTCGAAAAGAGAAATATTTGTCGTTTATTTATTACTGAAAATTCTCTTTAATACGTCATAACTTCTGAACTAATCATGATAGAACATTTAATTTTTTTATTTGTTCTAACATTTATAAACTTTATTTCAGAAGTTTTACGTTAAATGCATACAAAAGTCGAATTTTAAAAAAATGACGTCTTTCACACATTTTTCAAAATCTAAAATGGAGGCGAAAGTCAATGAATATGAATCACATGGGAACTTTTTTAGACGAAAAATTAAAAGTTTGTATCGGAGACATCCCCGAAACGTAATTTTTATGTTACAAACTTGGCCTGCTCTTTTAAGTGAAACTTGGTTCTGCAGTGGCGTGCACTCTTTTGAGAATCCATCGATTACGTAAGAAAGGAATCACCAATCAATCTTCCGTTTTAAAACAATTAGTGACTACAAAAATAGTGGTAGGCTGAAGACAGCACCTGATGTTTCCACTTTCATTTGACAGGAAGGAATTTTTATTATATATCTGTAAAAAGAATTATTTGTCTTTCGCGGTATGTTAGTGCAAAAAATTACGTATGAACTAGAAAATTGTCCAGTGAAACTTCTTTTATAGCATGACATTTTCGTCTGTCATTCGCGCTTTGTGGTTACCGGTTAGTGGTCGATGGGTCCAAATACCATTGATAAAATATTTTGGCACAGCATGTTATCGTTGCAACCATTTGCAA
This sequence comes from Belonocnema kinseyi, assembly GCF_010883055.1. Lineage (NCBI taxonomy): Eukaryota > Metazoa > Arthropoda > Insecta > Hymenoptera > Cynipidae > Belonocnema > Belonocnema kinseyi. The sequence goes on from NC_046663.1 coordinate 117,113,527, forward strand.
GCACCAACAATATTCACGGATGTTTTTGGCGATAAAAGAAGCAATTCTACTTCGGAAGCTTGCAGTGGAATCAATAAAAATACCAAAATTGATTTTCGGAAAGCCAAGTTTGCGTAAGCTACGTTTTGACTATTTCTGACTCTTCGAAAAGAACATTACAATTATACCACGTTTTTTTAAAGAGTAATTTTTATTGAGTTATTGTCCATAGAATTAATATTTAAAAACCTTATGTTTAGTTAAAAAATACATTCGAGTAAATGGAGCTCTGAGCCTAAAAAAGTATTATAAATGTAATGGTAAGATGAAAGATAAGTGATAAGGTAACTTAAATGTTACTTTTTGTATTCATAGTCAACAACCATGTCTGAAGGATGAGCTTTTATGCAGGGTCGCGGAACCTGTGATAGACGGCAGAAACAAAGTTACAGTTGTTGGTGCGGGTATGGTAGGAGTTGCATGTGCCAATGCGATTCTTTTTCAGGTAGAAATTTAAAAATATTTGTTTCGCTACGTTAAATTCTCCAATTTTACGAGAAAAAAAAACCAAATTTGTGTGCATTTTTACAATTTTTTTAATTTCCGAGGGATATAAGTAGAAATGTACCATCATTGCAAATGATTGTAACCCAGTTTCTATAAGAAAATGTTCTAATCTGATTTTGAACCAGTTCAATTTTAAAATTACTAAATATAAAAACATGTAAGAATAAGCATTAGAAATGTTCTCAACTGAACAGTTCAAAATTTTAAGCGTTCTAAATTAAATAATTTTAAATTAAACGTTTAATCTTCCCTCGAAATAAATATTTAATCTATACTAGAAATAAAGTTGTCTAGATTTTTTCTTGTAAAGTTTTTGTCATATGAAACTAGGTGAAATATTTATAGTTAATAGGAAGTAAATTATTATTTAATTATTTTGCTGTGCATATTCAAGCAATATTAATATTTAATGTAATATGCTACTAAATTTTGTCCGCTTTTAACTGTGCTTTTCTTGTGACATACTACGCAACGAAATTATCTGCGAAATTATAAAAAAACTTCTTTGACAATTAAACCTTCAACTTATTATATGAAAAATTTTAAAAACTTATTCCAGGTTAAAAATATTTGAAATTGTAAGTATTTTATGATTAAATTTTTTTAAGCAACTAATTAAAAATTAGAACATTTTAACCAAAACTTCAAATTAGTAATTAAAGTCAATAAAGTAATAATTAAAACTTTCACTAATTAAAAAAATTTTGATTTGTTATGATTTTAAAATTTAAAAGTTAAATACTACTTATTTGAAATTTTAATAATGTGACTATATGATTGAAATAGAAACGTTAAATATTCGACAACTGAACTTAAAAAGCGACCAAACTGAAACATCATCAAATTTTAATTTCTTAAAATTGTATAAGTAATGATTTTTCTGAATGTACATGTATTTTTTCAATCTGAAACGATAATATTTTTGTTTAAATTATAACAATCCTTAAAAAGAGTATAGTTTTGCATTTTTATGGTAAACAGAAGTCTTCGGGTAGCTTAAATTAATTCTTTCGGAAGTAATACTAAACAAACTTTTTCACCATTAACATTTTTTCATACTATCAAAAAATTTCCTTTGAGCAGTGCCGCGGAAAACCGTTCCGGGCCAAAGCCTAGTTTCCAATTGGGACATGGGCAGAAAACTGTTAACAAATTATAAAACATACACTCATAGACTTTTTGTTAGAATAAATAATAAAAATGAATGAGAGTTTAGTATAATATCGTTTCAAAGTAGGGAAAACAGGATTTGCGTATAAAAATTAATATAGTAGCTTTTAGCCGTCAAAACTAATATTTTTGTTTGAACAAATGGAAAGGATGTTGTATTAACTCTTATGAAACTTGAGAAATAACTCACTCCACCAAAAGATTTAACCTTTAGAAGGAGGAACTAAATAAAAGAGACGAGATTCAAACCTAACTTACCTCAAGGGATCGTCCATATATTATCAAAGCTTCGTCGCTTAAATTGATTTTTTATAAAATACATTTTTTTAAAGGAACTGATAAGACTCTTGTATGAATAACATTCTCTAATTTAATATTTCAGTAACTCAGTATAATAAACTCGTGTGTACTTAGATGTAATGTTTTATAAATTGTACTCATTGAATTAAATTCCTATAATGTTTTAACTCCCATAGTAAATGTATGAATTGAAAATAGAAAAAGATAACTTATATTAAAAATATTGTGGAACTATCGAGGCGTCCTAACGATAGGATGCCAACGCGCGCGATCGACTAGATGATACTTAACCAAAAATAGAAACAATAAAAAGCTAACCAAGAAGTAAGCACTAGAAAGTTTTAGATCGCGGAATTGAACAAGATGAAACTAGAAGTTGGCCAAAACTAGAAGATGCTCGCTCGCTCCATCAAAACATTAAAGTACTATCTCGGGCGAGCAAAACATGAAGGTGCCACTTCTCGCTTATAAACTAAACGCGAGAAGTGGCAACCTTCATGCTTTGCTCGCCCGAGATAGAACTTTCATGAATTGATGAAGCTAGTGAGCACCTTTTAGTTTTGGCCAACTTCTAACCTCATCTTGCTCAATTACGCGAGCAAGACTTTCTAGCGCTAACTTATCGCTTAGTTTTTTATTGTTTTTATTTTGGGTTAAGTACTGTCAAGTCGTGTCGCGTGCGTTGGCACCCTACCGTTAGGACGCTTCGATATAACCTTTCGGCTCGATCGGAAAATGGCGGAAACAATCGAGAAGCACTTTCAAATGAAAATATATGAAAAATCAAGAATAACGATTTCATCGCTTGCTACGCATGTCAGATTTCTGTCAACTTCATATTGACAATATCAATTTCTAAAATACGTTTTCGAGATTATTATATTGACTTTGTTTCTTATTCAAATTATTTTTCGAAAACTCAGTAAAAACAATATAATTTTTTGGCTTAAGACGATCTCAGGGTACCGCAGCCTGCCCGATCCCTCGTCGACCCCTTCCTATTGTTCAGCGCTGAACTCGGTCTCGAAACTGGTATGAACTCTGTTGCGCCCTACCATTGAGGTCGAGTCAAAGGCGCGCACATTGGGAGGAAATGCATTTTTTTCGTTCAAAAATGTTCAAATTCTTCAAGTTTGGTCCGATTTTGAATTTTTTGTTTTAAATTAAAGCTTATTAAATTCTAAGGAGCTTGACGTTCCGAACTTTTGTCTCCTCTATTCTCTTATTAATAATTTTGTTATTAAAGTATGGAAAAACTGTAATTTTGTACATAACAATTTTTACGCTCTATTAGCTGATCAGGTAAACTTCATATTGTCTTAAATGAATATTTAGGGACTCATGGAATACAAATAATTTGTTCATTATTCCATTTATTTACTATAAACAAATTTTATGAACAAATTAGCAAACAGTTTTAGTATCGGTAACAAAATTAATGTAGGAGTGACATTTAATGACAAAACTAATTGAAAAGTTGATACTAATTATTATTGTGAACAATTCTTGTGGCAAAATATTAAAATTGAATGTTTTATCAAACTTTTGAATCGTTTTATCTAATTTGTTTCTGAAAATTTGAATTGTTATATTTGATCAAATATTATTAAATATTTGTTATTTTAGGAAATAACTGAAGCCATTCTGGCTATTAAAGGAAATTGTACTTTTAAAAAATCTTAAATTTTTTATATTTTCCCACAAAAATTGTTTATAACAATGGTGCTGCGGTAAATTCCTTAATGCTAGACAGTTTTGAAAAAAATTTATTTAAATTTTTGGCATAAAAAATTGATTTTTACTTTTAAAAAAGTGATTTTCAACTAAAGAAATTAATTTTCAACAACAAGAAAAAAGAAGTTTTTTCCAAAAAAAAACAAATTATAAAAAAACTAAAAACTATCATGAAAATCGTCAGTTATAGCTTCCATGTTAGCTCTTTCAGCAAAATGAGTTTGCACATTTGGCGCCCCAAGACTGTGCACTCTGTACAGCATGTCTTGAGACATGGTCGACCGCAGGAAATATTGTATTCGTTTCAGAAAAGAAAATGTTCTCTCAGCGCTAGCCAATTTTACGGGGATTGTCAGAAAGATGCAGAAGGCAATGCACAATTTTTGACACACACAATTAAGATTCGTTTCTTGAACTGTATTGAGTAACTGCAAAGGTAATTCCCGAAGAACAGAGAAAAATTCTACAAGTTCGTACATTGCTTCAAAGCACACAGTTTTATCCTGGATCATGGTCTAGAATAACATCATATACTTTTCTTTTAAATTTTACATTAAATGCTACTTTTTCATCTTTACATTCTTTAAATTCATAGCAATGCTTATGAAAATTTTGGCACATTTTCTTCAGATGTTCAGTATTTGTATATATTTTTAAAGATTTAATTTATACTGTCAAATGAAACGACTGAATTTCCTGAATTATAAAAATTTAATTTGTTGTGTTTTAAAAATAAATATTGTTTATTTATTAAAAACACAATGATCAAATATCTGTATCAAAAGAATTTTATACCAATGTTTAAATTATATGAAAATTATTTCTTGAATTTTAAATAAGAATAATTGTATAAAAATTGATTGAAGAAATTAATTTATAGAGTGCACATTTTTAAACAAAATTCCCTGGCAAATCGAAGGAACCGAAAGGAGCATCTACAAAGTACCGTTAAAGACCCCACTGAGTCCCTCTGCGGTTCCTTCTTTAAAAAACTAAAAAAAAACGCGAGATCAACTTTTAAATTGTTAAAATTCGGATTCTACGTTAAAATTTGCATCAGAAACTCTCGGAGTAATCGCAATACTTTTTCTTGCAGAGTTAAAAACTTTAAAAATAAAATACCTTTCATTACACAAGGGCCGAAGGCGGCTTCAAGTGCATCTTCTTTTAGTAGCAGTCAGGCTCGGCCATCTCAATAAGGGAAAATGGCGAATTTTTAGAACTTGGCGCGGATGGTTGATAGGCAGCGAGGAGAGTCAAATCAGTTCTCATCCCCATCGCAGATGGCGCAAATTAGTGTAAAAAGCGCGTGCGCGGAAAATTGTTTGTTGTCATTTGCTACGGTCACGTGTTGTCTGATTTTGTCACCGTATGAGACTATAGCCGTAAAATGATTTTTCATTTGCCGGTATCACTTCAATGAAAAGGATTTCCTGTTAACGCAAACTGGTCAGGTTATGAGATATTTTAAAAAAAATGTATGTCACAGGTCAACTCTGCTTCAGAAAAATAAAAATTCATACGCATGCACATCCTAACGCGTCTCGTAATTATCTTTTTCAATTCAAATTACAAAAATAAAAGAAAAATTAAGTAAATGAGAAACGTAAGATGAGAAATTGAATGATAATTATATTTAATTTTATATTTTGTTTTTCTCGTTTTCTTAATTTTGTCTTTATTCATACTTCTTTCTTAAATTATTTGACTAGTCAACACATCTAAGGAAATGAGCATGCGCATATATAGGGACCAATGCCGTCGCCATTTATTTCCCACGTAGTTGACCGAGCCTGGTAGCAGTTAATAAGCGTTCCGTCAGTAGATTTAAGAGTTTTGTCTGGATGCGAGCGCCACGTAGTGGAAACCTCAGACAACAACGCTGCGATGCAAGTGAGAGCAGTCAAGCAATGTCGTTGAGGTTTCAAGACGAGATGTCAGGGCTAAAGGTGAACAATTTGTTTAAATTCTCATTTTTCATGTTATTCTTATCAGAGAAGGTATTAAATTTGTGTAAAATTAGACATATAAATTATTACATATATTTACTTTCCTTTATTTGCCAATTTTGAATTTTATTTTTAACCTTCGCGCGCAACATACTACTTGAACTATTATAGATGTGCATGAAGTCACCTTCAGCAGAAGTTAATGACATTTTTAAAATTTATAACGCTGCAAACAAAAGTCTTGCGATTACTCCATGAGTTTCTAATAGAAATTTTAACGTAGAATCCAAATTTTAACAATATAAAAGTGTATCTTGCTGTTTTGTGACAGGGTAAATTTTATTTACCTGTCACTTTTAAAAGGGGATTCATTTAATAATTCGCGAACGACATTACCACGGCTAAGAAGGACAGTCTCGACCACAGTACGTTTGTTGCATGGCTTATCCACCACATGTCATATCTCGGAAAATGATAACAACACCACGGAAATAAAGGATGAGCCGTCACACCCAAGGGTTTGCCGAATTTAGCAATGTCCAGGGTGAATGACTTATCACCAAGCACATTCCCGACATCTTGCGCCTTTAGTTTCCGATCCCAGCACGAGAGTGTGGACCTCAACTGCTCATCAGGGGAGCGTTCCTCACTCGGTTGACGATTCACAGTTCTCTCTCTCCTTTTTGTCGCCGAGGTCTGACATTACCATAACAATTTACCACTCCATGGTATAGCCACCTAGGACCAGTCCAGTAACTATTCTACCACAGTTACCAGATATGGTCGGAGCCAAGTTTGGGCCAATCAAATCTCTCACAGTATGTTCCCATCTTGGTAACTCTACAAATGCCATGCCAGGAAGATGTCGCACCACCAAACGCAACCCTGATCTTATGATCTCGGCCCAGCCAATGACGATTAACATCGAGCAACGCCATATTGGTTCAATAAGTACTGACATTATGGAAGATTTACAACATAGGATCGGAAAGTTGGCAAGTGTGGTCTCATCGGTCATTGGATGGAAAATAAATTGGACGTCAACTTCGAGATTCGACTGTGCAACGAGCGACTACCGAAATATTGTAAAATGTAAAGTCGGTAATTCGACGTATGTTGTTAGCTTAGGGAACTCGTAATGTATGCACATGCGCTCTCTCTCGGTGGTCGAAATTGAGCTAATAGATTATTTAGATTTGTATATTAGAGCAATGGATTCACATGGATTATGGATGTGCTTTAATGGATCCCTGTAATAACTCTTGACCTTAATTTACTGTTGCAGTTATAGATTTTTGGAATTTTCCCGCTCAAACATTAGAGTTACGGTAAATTGCCGGAGCTTCGAAAACTTTCCATTGTAAGTTTCATGGAAATTTATGGAGATTAATTCACTCTTCCTCTACTAGGCACGCTGTACTCAAGCACGGTAAAACTTATATTTCGATGTCAGCTTAGAATTTTGCTTATAAAACTGTGGTTTTAATAGTACTTTTATAGATATGTCAAAACTTAACGAGACTCTCACCGAAATCAAACGTACTTTTACTTAATTATTAATTTTAGTTCTAAAATTATCTCGATAGTGAAGCCGCGACTCGGGTTTTGTCAGCTTCTGTGTTCAGCGTAACATATTTCAAATCCCAGGAAACTATTGTACCGTTAAAATTTTCCAAACCTTAGAAACTCACATAGCACTAAGAGATTATGTTGATTGCACCGTTATTTAATCATGTATTTAGATTCTCGTTGTAAAATTGGCTCTTAGTTGCATAGGGACTGTTTAGTTCCGAGTTTCTCCGGTAGTGCGCTGCGACTTGGGGTTTTGTGAACGCGCCCTGACGCGAGCACCCTCCGAGTTGACGGTCTTGGGGCGTTACACAAGCAGTGATCCCAGATTTGAAACGGCGTTCACTCCAATTCTATCGCATGTCTTGTCCGTGTGAAATATAGTAGGAGACGATGTACATGACTGGGTTGTGCGACCAACCCATTTCTCCTCTATTGAATTTGAAAACTCGAAGGTGCACGATTGCCGGTCGGAACACTTCGGCGGTTCTATTTATATCTCTATCTGCTAACTGCTCTGAAATAAAATCAAGAGAATGGGATTTTAATATTTCCAGATTTCGATGCTGGCGATTCTCATGATTTGAATATTTCGCGCACCGCTTTATAGGCGTATATTTTGAGGTTACGTTATTTCAAGTATAAAATATAAATGATATAAATATCTATACTATTGTATGTATGTATGTATGTATGTATGTGTATATATATCTTCGGTTCGGTTTTGATTCCTCTAGAATCAAACGGAAGGGCCTATGACAAAGCCACCGAACGCGTCCTCGGGTTGCGGATAGAGGGTCCCTGTACCAAGGGTTTCTGCTGAATATGGTTACAAAAATAAATAGGCAGTCGCGGACAATTGTCCAGGGGTGGTCCCAAAGGAATTAACCCCCAAGCGGAGGTGTGAAAACCCTGCCGAAAGCTGAATGGCACCTAGGTGAAGTGTCTAGAACGGTGACTCTGGGATACCAGGCGACCTCTCGGAGTAAGCAGCCTTATCCTTGCATGCGGGGCTCTACAAGGATGGACGAACCCCTTTCCCTA
>NC_046663.1:117121938-117123372 GCF_010883055.1 Belonocnema kinseyi
AAATTAAGTAATTTCGTTGAAAATTCATGTATTTTGCTTCAAATTTGTCTTTTTTTGTAGCTCATTAATTTTCTTGGTCAAAAATTCATCTTATTGATTTATAGTTTAACAACTTTGTTGAAAATTCATTTTTTCTGTTAAAAATTATTTTTATTTATCTTAAAATGCAACTATTCTAGGATTGATTAAAAATTAATCACTTTTATGTGGAAATTGAACTATTCCATTTTTGGTTGAAACTTTATCGTGTACATTGTATTAGTTAAAACACCAATTATTTGATAGAAAATTAATTGATTCAGTTAAAAAGTAAACTTTTGGGTTGAAAATTGATATATTTTGTTAATTAGATTTTTTCCCAACATTAAAAAACTGCAAAATAAAAAAATTGCCTTAAAATCGTCCTGATTTTTTTTTTTTATTATTTTTAAAATCTTTTTAAAGACTCACTTAAAATTAATTTTGCAAACTAAAAAATCATTTTCAATTTTCTTAGCTATCACAACTATTTTTGTTATTCTTTTTAAATATTTTACAATTCCCAAAAAGCTTAATTTTTTTTTAATCTGCGAAAATCTACACCGTATTTCGAATTATTTTAAATAATTTCAAGCTTTAAATTAATTTTGAATGTTTTTTAAAATTAAAATTGTAGCGTTCAAAGTTAAAATTTACCTCATTGCAATTTTAACAATTCAAGGTTTTCTATTTTGAACCATTCTGTTCAAATTTTTATAGTTTTTAATAGTTGTTTTAAATGAACGGTCAAATATTGCTAATAATTAACGAAATTTTGATGTTTTTTTTAATTAAAAAATTTCAAATAGAATGGGTTAAAAATAAAAATTTTTTAGACTGAAATAATATTTGAAGTCATCATTGAAAATAATTTTAAAAAGTAATATCTATTAATTCTTTAATTTTCAACGAATTCAGAATCATCTTGTAAAATCAATTAGTTTTCCATTTTTAATACCATAAATTCAATTTAAAAAATTTTATTTAAAAATTCTTTCAATTAAAAAAAAAATCATAATCGAAAACAAATAAATTAATTTTCTATCAAATAATTCGTGTTTTAACTAATACAATGTACAGGATAAAATTTTAACGAATAATAGAATAGTTCAAATTCCAGATAAAAACTGAGATAAAAAATTGAATTGAACAAGAAAAAAACGAATTTTCAACAAAATTGTTAAATTTCCAAGGGAAAATGTGAATTTTCGACCAAGAAGATTAATGTTTTTTATAAAGAGAAAAGATTTTTCAACTGAACCAGTGTATACGATTAATTTTTAATCAATCATATAATAGTTACATTTTCAGATAAAGATAAATCGTTTTTAACAGGAAAAATGAATTTCTTTAATTTTTTTCAAATGCGGATCAAGATATAAATAAGACTGTTATAATGTAACATAATGATAATAT
>NC_046663.1:117123472-117126773 GCF_010883055.1 Belonocnema kinseyi
ATAATTTAAAAGAAAAACACTTTAAAAAAATATGTGTATAATTTCTTGACAACTCGCCTTGTCGTTTTCTTAAACAGATGTACTAATTATTTAGTTTGTAAAATATAATGAAAAATCTTTATAAAAATATATAATTTTTTGGGAATTGGTTGAGTTTTAAAAATTTATATCATGTAACTATTATTACTATGAAATTAGAATTTAAAAAATCTCAATTACACCAGTCAGTCAGAAAAACTTGGACAATTTTTCGATAATTCACGTTATCATTTTATCAGTTATTAAAATTAAAATATTCACCACATTGTTAAAATCTCGTTTGGATAAAAATTCAATTATTTGGATGAAAACTTAATTATTTTGTTGAAAATGTAACTATTTTGTAAAAAAAGTCCTTTTTTCTATCAAAAGTTCAACTACTTTGTTAAAATTTATTAATTTTTTTATTTAATAACTATTCTGATGAAAATATGTTTTATGTGTTGTAAAAATACATGTTTGAAACTGAAAATGAATATATACCATTTTTGGTTAAAAAATCATGTATTTTATTAAAAATTCGTCTTTCTTTGTAGAAATTAAATTTTTTTACAGAAAATTTATACTTTTTGGTTAAAAATTAAAATTTTCGGTTGAAATGTCAACTGCAAATATTTCTTGGCTGCAAAGTCGTTTTGTTGTAACTGCAACTATATTGTTAAGAATTAAAATAATAATTTTTGGGTGGAAAATTTGATTATTCACTTAAAGTTGAACTACTTAGTCAACAATTACTATGTCAACAATTTGATAAAAAGTTAAACTATTTGGTTGAAAACTAAAATTTTGGTTGAAAAATCATATTTTTGAGTTAAAAATTCAGCTTTTTTTGTAGAGAATACTCTTTTTAACTTTGAAATTAAATAATTTCATTGAAAGTTCATGTATTTTGTTGGAAATTGACCTTGTTTGGAAGAAATTTAATGGTTTTGCTTGAAAATGTATCATTTTTGGTTAAAAATGCAATTGTTTGGTTGAAATATCAACTATCCATCTCCTTGGGTTTAAATGTCGATTATTTCACTAAGAGTTGAACTACTTTGCAACAAAAAAATACGCTTTTTTAACAACGTTTTATTATTATGGTTGAAAATTTAACTGTTTGGTTGAAACTTTAACTCTTTGATTGAAAACTCATATTTTTCGCTTAAAAAATTCAACTTTTTGTAGGTAATTCGTCTTTTTGACTTCAAAATGAAATAATTTCGTTAAAAATTCATGTATTTTGTTTAAAATTTGTCTTTTTTTGTAGATCGTTAATTTTCTTGGTCAAAAATTCATCTTATTGATTTATAGTTTGACAAAAACAATTTTTTTTTGAATCTGCAAAAATCTACATCGTCTTTCAAATTATTTGAAATAATTTCAAGTTTTAAATCAATTTTGAATCTTTTTTTAAATTAAAACTGTAGCGTTCAAATATCAAATTTACCTCATTACAATTTTAACAATTCAAGGCTTTCTATTTTGAACCATTCTGTTCAAATTTTTATAGTTTTTAATAGTTGTTTATAATGGATTGTTTTAAATGAACGGTCAAATATTGCTAATAATTAACGAAATTTTGTTTTTTTTTCAATTAAAAAATTTCAAATTGAGTGGGTTAAAAATACCATTTTTTTAGACTAAAATAATATTCAAAGTCATCATTGAAAATAAGTTAAAAAACTAATATCTATTAATTCTTTAATTTTCAACGGATTCAGAATCATCTTGTAAAGTCAATTATTTTTCCATTTTTAATACCTTAAGTTCAATTTAAAAAATTTAATTTAAAAATTCTTTCAATTAAAAAAAAAATCATAATCGAAAACAAATTAATTAATTTTCTATCAAATAATTCGTGTTTTAACTAATACAATGTACAGGATAAAATTTCAACCAAAAATAGAATAGTTCAAATTCCAGATAAAAAGTGAGATAAAGAATTGAAATGAACAAGAAAAAAAAACGAATTTTCAACAAAACTGTTAAATTTCCAAGGGAAAATGTGAATTTTCGAACAAAGAAGATTAATGTTTTTTATAAAAGAAAAGATTTTTCAAATTATCCAGTATATACGATTAATTTTTAATCAATCATATAATAGTTACATTTTCAGATAAAGATAAATAATTCTTAACAGGGAAAATGAATTTATTTAATTTCTTTCAAATGCGGATCAAGATATAAATAAGACTATTATAATGTAACATAATTATAATATTATTATAAATCATGTATATACATATATATATAATTAAAAATTTGTCACAAGGACAACCGCAGGATTTCGCCGGGAGCGGGTGCTAATCTGAAAAATTGCACCCGCTTCCAGCGAAATCGCGGTAAAATTTCAGCCACAACCACGTATCACAACCGTGAGATAGGTGGTTACAGTCTGTAAAGGAATCAATACGACGATTCAGCAAAAGCCTCGTGCATCCTAAGAACACGGAGTGACCCAAGGACAACCGCCATCTGCATTTTTACCGCAAGTGTTCTAGCATATTGTTGAAACGCAGGGATGCTTTTTAGGCTATTAGCAAGTGAAAGCTTGGCACCTCCAGGAGCGTCGATGATAAGGACGATCAGTTTAACAGAATATTCCGGGTACAATTGTTGCAACTCCCTTATAAGGTCTCGATACCTCTCTTTCTTTTCATTCTCCTTGGCTATGATGTTTTTGTCAGCTGGTGCCGAAAATTCGATAACGAACATGGTTCGCTTCTCGAAGTCAAGAAGAACCATGTCAGGCCTCGAGTGAGCTACAGAAACAATTGTCGAGAATATAAAGTTCTAGTATATACGGCACTTCCCATTCTCGACAATTAACTCAATTTCCCTAGGAGCATTTACAGCAACGCCCTGCAGCTATCATCGGGAATGTCTTGGCTCAAAATGTGGCGACGGTATGTTAAGGTGGAATGACACCGTCTTGGCATGCAAAAATGAAACCCTCTGTACCAGACTTCAATCCGGGCGATTTAAGGAAAGCAAACGTTAGCTCACAAGACATTGACTGATCCTTCACATTTCTGTGGAAGATACCGTGCATCCTCTTATCTAGGAGCTGTTCACGAAAGTTTTTTTCTTGTGCTTTCTTAATCCGGGCTTTCAGGAGTGAGTACACGAGATGGATTAGATTTGATGCATTTGGCTCACCCCTAATACTGAAGTGAAGTCCGAGTGTTTCAGCAGCCTCCTCCGCTGCTTTGTACAGAAATGATCCTTTGCCTACTTCCTCGTGATTCCTGACCATTTTAAGAAGAGGGTCTCTTCC
>NC_046663.1:117126873-117132093 GCF_010883055.1 Belonocnema kinseyi
GAAATAACGTAATCTCAAAATATACGCCTATAATGCGGCGCTGAAGTATTCAAATCATGAGAATCGCCAGCATCGAAGTCTGGAAATATTAAAATCCCATTCTCTTGATTTTATTTCAGAGCAGTTAGCAGATAGAGATATAAATAGAACCGCCGCAGTGTTCCGACCGGCAATCGTGCACCTTCGAGTTTTCAAATTCAGAAAAGGAGAAATGCGTTGCGCGCGCAACCTAGTCATGTACATCGTCTCCTACTATATTTCACACGGACGAGACCTGTGATAGAATTGGAGTGAACGTCGATTAAAATCTGGGATCACTGTACACAGGACCTGTCACTTTCTCACTTAAATTCTTTGTCCCCGTGGTGGAGCACGTGCACGCTAGCTGGTTGTAATTTAACGCATTTTTCTATTGATTTTCACGGGGATTTCTAAGCTCTGAGACGAGACTATTTCATTTGGATATTATAGAGCTGCCCATATGAAAGGATGTTTAAAGTAACCTTACTTGTATTATCGGCGAGCGACGCGATGACCTACCGAATTTACCATGGTACAACTCATTGCCTCGTTAGCCCCTTTATGGCCTGATCATTTTATTTTAATGGTCTGTTGAAAAGCCGAGTCAGTGTTTATTTTTCTGTTGTCCGCGATTTATTCTCTTATTTAGGATTTACCTTTAAGTTCGTAGGTTAGAGTTCCCGTAAAGTTATACGTAGAGTGTCTGACCACATGGTCCAAGTAATTCAACATTTAAAATAACACCTTCTGAAATATTGTCTGTCGAGTAATTAAATTCCGAGTAAGTGAAGTGAAGGTTTTTCCGAGTTTTATCTTGTTTCAGGTTGTTGGATTACATAGCTTTTATACATTTACATAAAAATATTGCCGGGCATTATTGAATCAAATACCATAATGAACTTCTTTCGCTAAATTTGATATTTTAGGCGATTTTAGGGGTCTGGCTGGCGCCCAAAATATTAACTACATAGGCCTGCTAGAAGAAACTATCAACGTCGACACTTTGATATCCGTATCATCGATGCGACTTGGGAAGCGGATCTTGTTGAAATGCAACCTTATACGAAAGAAAACAAAGGATACAAGTACATTTTGACATTGATTGATATATTTTCCAAATTTGCTTGGGCTGTTCCAGTTAAATCCAAGAAGGGTGAAGATGTAGCTACTGCTATGGAATCTATACTTGACAAAGGACGCATACCGAAAAATTCACATGTTAATTGAGGCAAAGAATTTTAAAACTTACATTTTGAAAGTCTTATAAAGCGATACAAAATAAATTTGTGCTCGACGTTTATCAATTTAAAAGCATCCATTTGTGAGTGATTTAAACGTACTTTAAAGAATAAAATGTGGATGCAATTTAGCTTACAGGGGAATTACAAATAGATAGATATTTTGAAAGATACAGTTTCATCTTACAACGATACTAGGCATCCGACTATTCGAATAAAACCAAAAGATGTTACTGAAGAAAATGAGAAAAAATTCCTGTTTGATGTATACAAAAATTATAGAGTAAAACATGCAGTTGAGAAAGCGAAATTTAAGGTTGGAGATAAAGTGCGTTTATGTAAATTAAGGCATGTTTTTGAGAAAGGCTACACACCGAATTGGACAACTGAAATATTTAATGTAAGTCATGTTAAGAATACTAAACCGGTAAGGTATATGCTTAAAGATTATTTGGATAAAGCTATTTTAGGTAGTTTTTATGAGCAAGAACTAGACAAAGTTAGAGATCCAGACATTTATTTGGTTGAAAAAGTACTGATGAAGCGAGGAAATGAGCTATTTGTAAAATGGTTAGATTTCGATGACTCACACAATGGTTGGGTAGATAAGTCTAACTTGTAAGCATCTTTTCTATTAATTTTAAGTTTTTCTCTGAATAAAGTTGATTATTTTCGGGTATATACGTATTTTTTACTTACACATCTACCTACCCTTAATCTATTAAATGAAAAAAGGCGAATTTAGTTTAAATTATATTTTTATTTAGACATTTCTCACCAAAAAAATACATGACATTTTTAATTTATAAAGCTACCATTCACGCATCTGAGTTCTGGTAATTTCTCAATCACTTCCTCACACACATTCTGGCTATAAAAAGTCATCATTTCAAGAAATAGAATTTCAAATCACATAAGATTAGCAAATATAAGTTTTTTCATTGTGCTACTCTTTAAACTCGTACAGTTTTTTGGTATATTAGATTTTACACTTTTCACAGATGGTGACTTCACGTTACGCCAGACACTTTCAGCGACGGTTTCAGTAATGACATCTTTTGTACGTTGAAACGGCATAACACTCAGATCCAGAAGATACCGGTCGATACAAGGGCTGACTTCCTGAAGAACAGCAAACGTTGTTTCTTGCAGTACAAATGGATATTATTTTTGCGTTTCTTAAATTTTCTCCAAAGCCACTATATACTTTCCAAAAGATATCGTCATGTGTATATGGAAATTTCCACATTCGATGCATTGTTACTTCTCTTAGCCATCAAAGAAGAGTGTCATGAGGTTAAAGTAAATTTTAAATAATTTCCACTCTTCAAGATTTAGGGTTATACTTGCATGAGGATGACTGGCTTGAAGTTTCACTGCTGAGGCGAGATTTCCGTCTTTTTTAAATTCAGCAGCAACAATAAGTTGTTCTGTGAATGATGAACTCAGGTTGTATGTGGTCGCATGTGGTGTATATGGCATGATGAATATCACACCAAAGCTTGTCATTGACTGAGCGATATTTGAAAAACTGCACACACTTATACATTTGTCTCCACAAATTCTATGGAGTTAAAGCGTCCACCCAAATATACCATTTCAAGATGCTGATCTTCACCGGCTTTCTTCATTTGCATAAACAGATTTTTATCCTCTTTAAACAGTTTTGCCATTGTTTGAGGTAGGAAAACGGTGAATTTGTTTTGTATGATTACAAGGATTCTCGTTCCATATTTTGTTTTAGCCTCCTTAACGTCCGTTATTTCATATCCCTTGTTAACTTCTAGGCCTGTCAGCTTCTTTGTTGGAAAAAAATCTTCACTGCGAGCGGTTTTGTTTAATTTTAGGAAATCCATTCTTTTTTCTTCTCCTTCACTGCTTGTTATCTTCAAGATTCACACTTTTAAATTTCCTTGTTAGAGTTTGTACATCGATTCGCACTTGAATGGCTTGCTTTAACTCTTGAATGTTCTTTAGTAATACGTTTGAACACTCTTTAGGCTCTTGTTACTTTTCTTCTTCACAATATGACATTTGACAACAAAGTGAAGAAAGAGAATAGTATTTCACCATATGATGCAATAATTAACATGAGACTGAAAAAATAATACGTATTTAAACGTTAACTCATTTTAGTTCACATAGATAAGGATTCCAGGAATCAATGATGACGTCATCAGAATGGAATTTTGCTTACCGAGAATTGTTTAACATCATATAAAATATGATGCCCATGGCGGCAAATATCAAAGGAGAATGTTTAATTAATTAAGTTCACATTGATGAGGATTCTAGGAATCAACGATGACGTAATGCGAATGGAATTTTGTTTGCCGAGAATTGTTATAATATCACGAGAGTGGTTGCAGATCTTAGAAATTTTGAATGATGCACCATTGCGACAAAACATTTAATACATATTACTTCCCATGATTTTTAAGTATTAATTTCCAATATCTATAGTATGGATCGTTCAGAACTGTGATTTGCAAGTCAGCATAAGGAGCGAAACCAATCTTACAGCGTTCTGCACTCTAGCCGCAGGTTTGCTATTCATACAGAAAAAAGTGGTTCAGAACTCTCTCTACCTATTTATTAGAGATATAAATAGAACAGCCGAAGTGCTCCGATCAGCAATCATGCACTTTCGAGTTTTCAAATTCAGAAGAGGAGAAATGGGTTGCGCGCGCAATCCAGTCATTTACATCGTCTCCTACTATATTCACACGGACATAGACCTAGGATAGTATTTGATTACGTCTCGTTTCAGATCTGGGATCACTGATCAGGACTTCTTGTAACTCCGCAGGTGTGCAAACCTACCAAACACAGATCAGCAAAGAAAAAAAACACCCCGAAGTAAACAGAAAACTACTACGTCCACGCAGTGGTTCCTAGGTAGTGGTAATAGTCACAATGAGAAACTTTCGTTTCAAAAATAAAATTAAGCTTTCTAATTTTTCTACTCCACTTTGACCCCCTTCCCAAGTGAGCAAATGCACCACCATCTGGCGCAAATAGAAACAATTTTTTCTAATACAACTTATGTATTTTTGAATGGAGAATCTGAATCCTCGAAAATAAAAAGTTTTTATTACGGACATTTTTTCATTGAATGTGTATTTCTTGAAATATTTCGATGACTCAAGATAAAAAAAAAACATCTATATGCTTCATACATCTCTGTAATTTTATCCTCAAAAATATGATAATGAACAATGTTAAATTGTTTAATTCATTCAAAAAATTCAAAATTAAAATTATTTGTGAGAAAAAATCAATAATAATAATAATAATAATAATAACAATAATAATGGGGACAAATCTGCCCGCCTCGCGAGCACATTCTCATCCGCGCGGTCCAATCTGCACAGCTTCGTCTCAGGTGTTTACGAAAAAGGTCGAGGTCATTCTTGGAGTAACTTGAAAGAAGGAATACAGTGGTAACCTTGAATTTAACCTTGAGCATGACTTTGAAGGTCATTTGAACGTCAATTTTGTTATATTTAGCGTAATTTTACATTCCTCATTAAAAGTTACTCCAAGAATGACCTCGATCTTCTTCGTAAACACCGTGAGCCGAGCATCACTGATTGGACCCGACACATACCAGTCCCAGGGTCAAGTCTAAAAACTTTCAGCTGAAATTCAAGGTCATCCTTAACCCATGACCTGAGTACATATTTGGACGTGAAATTTCCCGCTCCTTCTATTGCCGTTGTAAAAATAAGGGTACCCTTTTTAAAAAACAATGTTGACCTTAAAATAACTTTGAAGGCCAAGCTCAAGGTCAAATTCAAATATATATATATATATTTATTTGTTATAAGGACAACCGCAGCATTTCGCCGGGAGCGGATGCTAATCTGAAAAATTGCACCCGCTTCCAGCGAAATTGCGGTAAAATTTCAGCCACAACCACGTCTCACAACCGTGAGATAGGTGGTTACAGTCTGTAAAG
>NC_046663.1:117132193-117144787 GCF_010883055.1 Belonocnema kinseyi
GCATTATGCCTTTGAATGTAGGTCGTTCCCGCGTGTGTTGGACAACTAGATAGTATGTGAGCTAAATGCTCGGGGTGTGCATGGCACGCCCTGCAGCTATCAGCAGGAATGACTTGGCTCAAAATGTGGCGACGGTATGTTAAGGTGGAAATGACACCGTCTTAGCATGCAAAAATGAAACCCTCTGTACCAGGCTTCAATCCGGGCGATTTAAGGAAAGCAAACGTTAGCTCACAAGACATTGACTGATCCTTCACATTTCTGTGGAAGATACCGTGCATCCTCTTATCGAGGAGCTGTTCACGAAAGTTTTTCTCTTGTGCATTCTTAATCCGGGCTTTCAGGAGTGAGTACTCCAGATAGATTAGATTTGATGCATTTTGCTCACCCCTAATACTGAAGTCAAGTCCGAGTGTTTCAGCAGGCACCTCCGCTGCTTTGTACAGAAATGCTCCTTTGCCCACTTCCTCGTGATTCCTGACCATTTTAAGAAGAGGGTCTCTTCCATTTGCAACTCTATGTGCTGTACCCAGAATAATCCTGTTGTGAAGACATTAGAAAATTATAGATTGCACTAGTTTTAGGTTCTCCCAGCTTTTTTCCTAAAATAATAAATATTTTGTCTCAAAAATTTGGTATACGATAGCAAACATGCTAAAGGACGTCCCCACACACTTTTTTGTGGGTTTATTCAAAATAATTTATTTTTCTAAAGATGTGTGTGTATTTCGAGGTTATATGTGTTACGATTCTCTCCTATAATTATTCTTCTTGAGTTCTACCGACAGAATCGGAACGACAGAGACCTACATTATGACGAAATATCACATTCCCTTAACGTAATAGTTCTTTCTTTTAGGACCTTAAAAAAAGTTTGACAAAGATTGATTTGATCCGTACACTTTTTCAAGAGTTATCGTGTTTAGAGACGGACGGCTGCACGGACAGACTTACAGAAAGACGCTATCATAAAAACTTGATTTTCAGATTCAGGGGGTCTAAAAACGTGGAGATTCGTTAAAAACTATGTTGTCAAATTTTGTACAATTATAATACTTTGATAAAAAGCGATTCAAAAAGAAGATGAAATAAAGTCCAAATCTGATACTGTAAGATCTCATGTTGTTTCAAATCAAACCAGTTGCTCTCTCTGTACGGCCGCGCATAAATTGTTCTCGTGTCCAGAACTCAAGAAAAAATTTGGGAAAGCACGATTTCAATTTTTGAAATCTAAAAAGTTTTGTTTGAATCGTTTTGCAGCTGGGTATTAGGGTGGCTCAGAAACGCTTTTTTGTTTTAGAGAGCAACGATCCACCCATTTTTTCCGAATCCGAAAAAAGAAATTCCCTAATTTTTTATTTCTTTATTTTAACAGGTGCCGGTTTTGACTTGAAGTTTCCCGTGTAAAATGCATGGGGAAAAATCACTTTTTGGAGTTTTTGGAATAGTTTTTTAGGGTTTGAAAAAATATGATGGGAAAGTATGCGGGCCTGTAGAGAATTATTCAACGAAGAATTTCAGATATCAGAAACATGTATTTGATACCCCTACACACCCCCACGAGTACCATAAAACTACCCTTAAAACAAAAAATGTTAATTGTTCATAAAATCGACCTTTTGAGCACCGTATTCCGGTCTTTTTTTTAATTAAAATAAATAATATTGGCCTAGTGGAATATTTATTTTCCTTAATTAATTAATTTTCAATTATTAAGCAAATGGAATTTGTTTAAATTTTTTTTTTTCAAAAATCGTTTTTTTTTTCCTTAAAATTATTACTATTAGTCTACTGGAATACTTAATAACATTAGTTTATTAATTTTTAATTGTTTAAACTAATGGAATATTTTTTAATATTTTTTTAATTCGTTTTTTTCCTAAAAATTATTACCATTGGTCTAGTGGAATATTTATAAACATTAGTTTATTAATATTCAATTATTTAAAAAAATGAATTTGCTTAAATAATTTTCTTTCGAATTTTAAAAAAATAAAAATGATTACTGTGGGTCTAGTGGAATATGTATCAGTAATATTTGAGTAATAATTTTCATGCAAAAAAATTCAAAACAAAAAAAATTAATCAAACAATGTTGATAAATATTCCACTGAAAAAATATCAATAATTTTTAATACAAAAATTATGAAAGTAAATTCCATTTTTTTAAAATGGAAAATTAATCAAATAATGTTATTAAATATTCCACTAGACCAATAGTAATAATTTTGAAGGAAAATTTTTTTTGAAAATAATTGTTGAAACAATATAAGATTATTTAAACAATGTTAATAAATATTCCACTAGACTAATACTAAAAGATTTTAGGGGAAAAAACGAATTTTCAACAAAAAATTACTTAAACAAATTCCATTTGTTTCAATAATTAAGAATTAATTAACCAATGATAATAAATATTCCACTAGGCCAGTATTTTAAATTTTACGTGAAAAAAGACGAGAATACAGTGTTCAAATGCCGATTTCCAGAAGAATTGAAATTTTTGGTTTTAACGGTATTTTTCAAGTACTCGTGGGGGTGTGTTAGGGGTGTAAAACTTATGTCAGATACATGAAATTCTTCGTTGGATAATTCTCTACAGGCCCCCATACTTTCCCTTCACATTTTTTCAAACACTAAAAAATTATTTTAAAAACTGAAAAAAGTGATTTTTCCCCATGAATTTTACATGGGAAACTTCCAGTCGAAACCGGCATCTGTTAAAATAAAAAAAATTAAAAAATTAAAATTAGGGATTTTTTTTCGGACTTGGAAAAAAGTTGGGAGGATCGTAGTCCTATAGCATGCAAAGACATTTTGCCGTGCTTTTTTGGACCACCCTACTGGGCCCTGTGTGGCTGATTGTAAAAGTTCGTACTCCTGCGTTCAGTGTCGAATGAGACACCATACATTATTAAATTTTGAACAAAATCATATAGAGAAAACAGATGCATTTGCCTCAAGTTCGAATTCTTTAAATGTAAATACGCCTACATCGTCAAACAGCGAAACTCCAGTTGTTCAATCGCATCATGCGGCATCGAATCCGATAAAACCTACTAAAGTTTTACTTGCAACAGCCAAAATAGTTGTTTCGTCTAGTTCTGGACGTTCGGTCCCGGTTCGTGCTTTTGGGCTGGGAAATGTTTCAACTGGTAAAACACGTCTTATGGCTCCAATAAAAATTCGTTCGCGATCGGGTCAAGTCCGCTGTTTTCCACAAACGCGTTGATTTTGGATAATCTTACGCATTATGTACCCGCGGTTAATAATGATGTTTTATCAAAGCACATTTGCAAAATCTTGACTTCGCTGATGACGATGTTACAGGGCCGCAGCCTATTCATGTTATCATCGCTTCTGACCTCTATGATTCAGTGCTACTCGAAGGACTTAAAAAGGGTCGTTTTGATGAGCCCGTTGCTCAAAATTCAGCATTCGGCTGGATTCTTTCGGGGAAGAATTATAGTTTTCGCCCTGATTTGCCATCTGTAGAATCACGTTCGACATTGGTACCTTCCGTCTCGCGTTTAACTAAATCCGAAGAGGAATGCGAATTGCATTTTAAATTAACGCATACTAGAACTGTCGAAGGTCAAGATATTGTTCGATACCCATTTAAATCTGCACCCCCAATTAATATCGGTTCTTCTCGAAAAATAGCTGATAAGGCCTTATTATCATTTTTAAAACGGGGTAAGTACTCTCCAGAACTTTTTTGTCGATATAAAATGTTTATGGATGAGTACGAAAGTTTAAGCCACATGTCACGAATTTGAAGCCGATCACGTGAACTCGATCCGACGCAAGTAGTCTACTTAACTCATCATCCAGTAATCAGGGAAGAAGAGCCTCAGTCAGTGTAATTACTATCTAGCAATAGTTTTGAGTAGATTGGAGTGAGAAAAAAATTGTTTATAATGTTTTAAACAAATTAATGAACAAAAGGCATTTTTTGTGATTCGCCATTATTAGTTGTTAGAAATTTACAGTTTTTATATAGAATATGAGAGGAGTGTATGCCTAATTATGATTATTTAAAAATATCTGCTGCTTGGCAGCATTATTTAAACAATTTTTCTAAAGAAATACACAGTTTTCGTATGTCACAATGAATAGGCTCCATTTTTTGCAGAATCAACCAACATTATCTGGCCAATCATTCCTTGTTGTCATTTTTTTTTTAATTAACAACAACTGGTAATTATTTTAGTAATATTTATGAACAAATTCACTTTTTTTAACATGATTTCACGAATAGGGCCAATTTTTCTTGCGAAACCTACTAAATATGTATCGTTAGTGACTCCTAGCTATAATTTTGTTCAAATTGATAAAAAATATTAATTTTTAAAACAATTTTTTATAATTAAATGCACATTTTGACCATTTTTCCAAGAATAGGCTTCATTTTTCTTGCGAAGTAAACTAAAAACGTATTTGCAATAACTTTGCTATTATTCTTTGCCAACGGATAAGGTAAGTGAATTATTTAAATAATTTTTATAAACAAATGTACATTTACTCACTTTTGCAGGAATAGGCTTATTTTTTCGCGGAATAAGCTAGAAATGTCTCACCAATGACTCCTTGTTGCCTTGTTTGTCCAATCAACAAGAACTGTTCATGATTTAAACAATATTTATTTAGAAAAGCACAGTTGAACCATTTTTCTATGAAAAGTATTAATTTTCTTTGCGAAACCAATAATAAATAGCTTGCCAATTATTCCTTCTTGTGACATTTGTCTAATTAGGAAAAAGTATTGATTGTTCACATAATATTTATGAACAAATTCACAGTTTGAACATTTTTCAATGATCACTTTTTTTGCGGATCGAGCTAAAAAAACCAAGGTCATTACATGTATTAATCAAAGGTGTGATGGGTTTGTAGTTATAGTGTTATCAAATGATGTATTTATTGGGAATCGTATCTTGGCAACAACCGATGATGTAAATAATTTATTCCATAAAATATCATGATTGTTCCTGAAAAGTTGAACTGCTTTTGGTCCTGATGCTTTATTAGCGTACATAACGAACAGTCGTTAAACCTCTTCACCATCGCGATGTTCAATCGTCATGGTCATCGCATCGTCAAGGTAGCGGTTGATGAGTAAAGGTTTTTTTGCTTTTTTAATTAACTTCTACATTTTTTTACTTTTATTTTATTTTTTTTTGTTTCTTTTTTTCAAGGGACTTATTTAATGAATGTTAAGTTTTTACCAATAACGCTTCAGCATCATCCGACAGAGCTTTTATTTTTTTCTTATCTTTGACCATTGAAGAGCTAATCTTAAGATCTGAAGATATCAGGAGGTAATGGATGATATCATTGTTGGTCAGTACTCAATTCGACATTCTGCTATTTTCGCGCCTTGCCTTGCGAAAAATCTTGTTATTAGCCTGTTCGGGCTCCTCTGATAGCCAGCCGAAAGGTACATCCACGGATCTGATGATCTCTGCACCATGAATGAGAACTTTATGGACTGATGGTGGCATTGGATACTAGACATATAATGTCCCACAAGGCTTTGCAGTTTTTGAACAAAATGTTTTGAATTGATCACAGTCGACCATCCTACCACAAGTTAACACTTGCAAGATAGTATAAAACCTGACGATCAATTTTTCATCTATCCTAGTCTGTTTCGCTACACCCTGAGCTTGGGCAAAGAAAGAGCGAGCAACATTACCAGTGTTGGTTGTTCCTAAACCTTGTTTTACATCATCGACTAAAATTGATATTTTAAATTTCAGTACATCTTGAATGTGTTTCTGTTTCAATTTTTAAAATTCTTTTTCTTCCTTCGTTCTACCCAACCGAAAGAAATCTTTAAGTTTTCTTTAGCGAAATAACTTGGCCCATTTGAGTCTATAAACAAAGTCGATTTGAAACAAAATAGTCTCGGAGATAGTTTGAGAGATTTGGGTCCTTTTCAAGATCCTTTTAGTGGTCGTTTTAAGAGTAGTGCGACGGTAATATAATGTTCCTTTTGTATTCGTCACGTACCGGGCGGACAGAGTTATTTACAGTAATTGGTCGTGGTTAATCCGCTCTCCCTTTTCAAATTTCTCTTCAAATTATTAACACTTTTTTTTAATTGATGAATTTTCTCATTATACTTATTTATAATTATAACTTATATACTGATATACAATTTTCTAGTTGAATTCAAAAATGTTGTCTTTTTTGGCGTATCTCATTTCATTTACGAGAAACGTCGTATTAATTCCAATTTTAAGCATTTAAAAAAAAAGTTAGATATCTGAAATCATCGAAACCCGTAGATTCCGAATTATTATGTTTTAGGTTGTTAACTATAAAATTTAAAAAATGTACTTTCAAATTTTAATACGAAAGCTTAACAAAGGACCATTGAGTGTCGGCTACTCTATTGAGATAGCCTCTCTGCTCGTTATTTATGATCGTATTCTTATTTCAATTTCGGAAAGGATATTTTAAAGCCTTCAGACCATTTAAACGAGCTTCCTGGACCTTTAAAAATATCTACCTGAGTGCCTGCGGAGAATTTCTTTGAGATTCATTGACCTAAAGAATTTTTAGTATATACTCAAAGATTCTTTTCGGTAGGGTAGGTGCATTGGCTGAACCTTTCTGAAAATCAAGATTATGAGCTATATGAAGTAGAAACTTCATGAAGCGTAACCAACAGTGTAACGTCGAAAGACCGAATTTGTAATAATTTTCGTTGCACTTGAGCTGTTTAATATGAGTCAAATTATTTATGTATTTCGGGCCAACTCGACAAATTTTGCTTGAATTTCATATAATGCAACTTTCTCAAGCAAGTTCGTGCAGTGATTGTATTTTTGTAAATCGAGCAAACTGTTCTCTTTTACAAATTCAAACTTCATCGTCCGACAAAAGTGCACTGATTTAGGTGTCTCGTTACTCCAAATAACATTTTCGTCAGCTTTCAACTGAAATGGACCAAACGATAACAAAAATATGGAAGAATCATCTACATTATTATTATGTATCCTGCATTTAAACTTATCATTTTCATCATCATTTGATTCTTCCTTATCAGCATCAGAATCAGGTAAGTCATCATCATTGTTTTCAACATCATTGGACATGTTCTCATTATCTTTAAACTTAGCATCAATCTCCATTAGGCAAGACCACTTTTGGCGCGTAGTTTGTTGTCCACTAGCGCTATCCATTCCCCATTTACCTACGAGAACTATATTTTTTTTATAAAATTCTTCCAGCTCATCTTTATTGAATTTTGAAAGAATTCTCTTTACTTTGTGCCACAATAATGATATAAAGTGTATCTCTGCTTCTGATTCAGATACATTAATGTGGTCAGATTCTAGATAGCAATCATTTTTAGCTTCTACATTTCAGCATGCACTTTTAATTTATGATTTTTTCTTGCTGTCAAATCTAAGTCCACGTACATTGCTAAAATGTTACGGAAATCAGTCGACGATCCATTTTTTTATCATCGAGAACATTTTCTTACTTGAGGCACACCATTATTTTGTGCATCAATCCCAAGATTATCACTGAAGTCCACCGTGAAATCACTTTCCAAGAACATTGCGTACTTACTGATGAATTGACTTTTATTCCATGTCACACTTCGCCACTGTCGACAAAATTGTGGATTGAATGTATCACGCAGTTTCATTTTTATTTGCAATAACTGTTTTTCAGAGAATTCATTTACACTTTTTATGCCATCCATTATCACATCGATCTTATTACTAATTTGGTTCAAGTCACTATTCCAAATGAATTAAACAATTGAGTGCAGATGGCGCGTCATCTATTCTCAATTGTTTTTATAGTTTTTCGACAAAAATAATAGACGGTACATTTGTACATGGAGCGCGCCACCTGCACTCATTTGTTTTGTCATCACGGTTCGTAATCCAAATGTCGACTGATAATTTCTTCCAACCGAATATACAACATGTTTTCCTGATTCTTGATGCTTTTTCTAAAATATGTGGATGAAAAAATGAATTACAGAATTAGCAATTCAACTTTATGTAAAATCATTCAGAATAGTGTCTCGAACCAAAGTAGTAATAAGATCGATGCGATAACAAATGACATAAAAAGTGCAAACCAATTATCTGAAGAACTTTTATTGCAAGTAAAAATGAAGCTGCGTGATACATTCTATCCACAATATTGTCGACAGTGGCGAAGTGTGACGCGGAATAAAAGTCAATTCATCAGTGAGTGGTCTTGGTAAGTGATTTCACGGACTTGCTGGCAATCATTCGAAATAGGAATTAGAATATTGTTTAAATAATGAACAGTTCTTGTTAATTGAACAAACAAGGCAACAAGGAGTCATTGGTAAGAGATTTCTAGCTGACGCCACGAAAAAATAAGCCTATTCCTGAAAAAGTGACCAAAATGTACATTTGTTTATGAAAATTATTTAAATAATTAACTTTTCTTATCCGTTGGCAAAGTTCATAGCAAAAAGTCATTGAAAATACATTTTTACTTTATTTCACAAGGGAAATGGAGCCAATTCTTGGGAAAATGGTCAAAATTTTTATTTAATTATAAGAAATTGTTTTAAAAATTAATATTTTTTATAAATTTGAACAAAATTACAGCTTGGAGTAACTACCAATACATATTTAGAGGGTTTCGCAAGAAAAAATTGGCCCTATTCGTGGAATCATGTTAAAAAAGTGAATGTTTTTATGAATATTATTTAAATAATGACCAGTTGTTGTTAATTTGAAAAAAATGACAACAAGGAGTCATTGACAAGACATTTTTGGTTGATTCTGCAAAAAATGGAGCCTATTCATTGTGACATACGAAAACTGTTTATTTGTTTATGAAAATTATTTAAATAATACTGCCAAGCAGCAGATATTTTAAAATAATCATAATTAGGCATACATTACTCTGATATTCTATATGAAAACTGTGAATTTCTAACAACTAATAAATGCGAATCACAAAAAATGTCCTTTGTTCATTAATTTGTTTAAAACATTATAAACAATTTTTTCTCACTCTAATCTACCGAAAACTATTGCTAGATAGTAATTCCACTGAATCAGGCTCTTCTTTAATCAATGCGCAGATCTTAAATAAAGAAGTAAATCTGAAAAGTTATGGTAAAAATATTGTTTATCTTGTTGTTAAATAAAAAATTTTGGCTTAGCCCAATCGAAATTGTCGCACCGACTTGATATACCCGAAAGCCTTACGCTCATTTTAAAAAAAGTCCAAATCCATTGAAAATTGGGTTGTTGACAGACTTTTGGCCCCAAAAAGTGCTTTCGGCTACACTGTGCGGCTGTTCGAAGTGTTTTTAATGCGTCTCGATTAACGTCAAATTTTACATCGCTTAATGATCACATGCATGTTGGGCCCAAATTACAAACTAATCTATCCGAAGTTCTTTTGCAGTGGTGAACTTACCACTTTGTTTATACTGCAGATATTGAAAAAATGTATAGACAGATTCTCATCAATGCAATGGATCGCAATTGAATCGCAAATGGTCCTAGACGAGGGACTTCAGCACCCTAAAGGCTCGATCAACATTACTCATCAGATTTATAGTGATGATTGCCTTTTTGGAGCAGATTCAAAAGCTGCAATAATTGAAATTCGAAAGGACGTAAAAAATTAGCTTCAAAAGGGTTATTTTAAGTTGAAAAAATGGGCCAGTAACTCGCCATCGCTACTCGTGGATATTGATCCGTTAAAATACGGCTTAGCCGTCTAAAATTCCTTAGATGGAAACGATTGTTTAAAGGTTCTTGGTATCGTCTGTCATCCCATCTTGGATGTCTATCGCTTTAAAATACAACGACGAGAATTGCTCGTTTATTTGACCCCTTCGGTTGGGTATCGCCGGTATTAATTTTAGCTAAAATTTGTATGCAAAAGCTCTGGATTAAATCGATCTCTTGGGATGATATTTTACCAGACGATCTTTCAAAATCTTGGAACGAATATCGTGTGAATTTAATTAAATTGAAAAATTTTTTTATTCCGCTATGGACAGGCCAAGGAAGTGAGGTTATTGACAACACACTTCATGGGTTCTCAGACGCTTCGAATGTCGCTTATGCCGCAGTATTTTATCTTCGTTTGACTTTAAAATCTGGAGAAATTCACGTTGTTTTATTATCAAGTCGAACTAGAGTAGCACCGATAAAATCGCAAACACAAACAGTTCCACGCTTAGAATTTTGTGGTGCTTTACTTCTTGCTAAATTGATTTCAGCTATTAGAAATACTTCGCAATTCTCAGAACTAAAATCGATATGCTGGACTGCTTTAACTAATGTTTTAGCTTGGATAAATAAGTACTCTTCCGATTTGAAAATGTTCGTTGATAATCGCATCGCTCTTATTCAGGCGGTAGCACCGTCTAGTATTTGGAAACATGTACCGTCCAAGGATAATCCTGCCGATTTAGCTTCGCGTGGTGTTTTTGCTTGTAAACTTTCCGAAAATGATCTTTGGTAGCATGGTCCGACGTGGCTGAGTCAAACTGAAAAATTTTGGCCTTCAGTCGGGAACGTTAGGAACTTCGAAACCGATTTGGATTTCCGAGTGCAAACTCATCACGCATATGAACAACCTACATTTTGCTTAGAAAATCTATCAACTCGAATCTCGTGGCTCAAACTTGTGCATATTTTAGCGCATGTCCTTAAGTTTTTGTCTGTTAAAACCGGATTCTCCCCTGTTAAAATGAAAATCGGAAATGATGTCTAGTATCGTGAAATATTGCAGTGAAAGTGAAATTGTTTGGCTCAAGTATATTCAGTCAATTATTTTTTAACGCTTCTTCAATTTTAGATAGAAAAATCGAATTAGAACGGAACAGTCCATTGATATCATTAAATCCGTTGCTTGATAAAAACAAAATCCATCGCGTTGGAGGAAGATTAGCTAACGCAGCAATGGAATTTAATCGAAAATTCACAATTATTATCAAGGCACATCCTATTAACTTTGCTAATACGACATGTTAATGGGAAATGTTTGCACTGAGGAACGCAATTGACTTTGAGTCTGCTAAGACAAAGCTTTTGGCTTATCCGAGGAAGACAAACAGTTAAATCTATCATATACAAATGTATTCCTTGTGTTCGAATTCGTGCGGATATTTCAAATCAAATAATGGGTGCGTTGCATAAAAGCCATATCACGCGACCTACAAGACCCTTTACTCACGTTGGTATCGACTATGCGGGCCCGGTCCAAGTAACGATTCATCGGGGTTGAGGATACAAGTCTCATTCAGCTTTTATAACAGTGTTTGTTTTGCGATTCGAGCCATTCATCTTAAATTAGTCGCTGATTATACTGCTGAAGCATTTCTCGCTGCATTTAAGCGTTTCATTTCCCTTCGAGCGATACCTCACAGGATTCACAGTGATAGAGGGACGATTTTCCAAGGTGCTAGTCGCGAACTTGACGAAACTTTTAAAGGGGCGACACAAACCCCTGAAGTTCGAGCGTATTTGCTGAATGATAAAATTCGACGGGATTTCATTCCCCCCGCAGCGCCGCATTTTTGTGGGATTTGGGAATCTGGCGTGCGATGTACAAAACACCATTTGCGATGCTTTCTCGTAACCCAAACTCCTTCTTTCGAAGTATTAACAACATTATTGTGCGAGATAGAAGCGTGTTTGAATTTAAGGCCATTGTGCATTCAATCAGATGATCCAGAGGATCTAAAAGTTTTGACATCAGGTCGTTTTCTAATTGCACTGTTAGAAATTTCTGTATTAAGTTTAATACACATGTATTGGAAATTTTTTTCGCATATGTATATTAAATTTAAGATACCACCAAATTTGAAAGTTCAAACACACATGAAATTTAATACACATGTGTATTAAATTTAATACAGATGTATACTGAATTTAATACAGATGTGTATTGAATTTAATACAGATGTATATGGAATTTAATACGCATTTGTATTAAATTCAATATACATCTGTATTAACTTTAATACAACATGTGTATTAAATTTCAGATGTATGTTTCAACTTTTAAATTTTGTGGTATCTTAAATTTAATATATGTATGCGAAAAAAACTTCCAATACATGTGTATTAAACTTCATACAGCAATTTCTAACAGTGAATTACGTTTTTGCAATTAACTACATGAAGAGAGATTTTTTAGTGTACTAAAAAATCTCTCATCATGCAGTTAATTGCAAAAAATTCAATTACGTATTTTTGGGTCTAGTTTTAGAATGATACCAAACATTAATTTTTCAAATAATTTATATACTTTAAATAAATATATAGGTGTGCCTATAAACTACAATTCAAATAAGTTTGTGAATCTATATAGTTGTTCCACGAAGTTGCAGACCGTAGAACTGAAGGTTTTTGCTTTTCTTTTTGACCCTCCTCTTTCTCCACCTGTTTGTGGACTGATTTTCATTATAATTCTGAAACAAATTAAATAAATGGAAAATTTAATACTCAATTAATATAGGGGCATACATTTTAAATTAGGAAAAATTTATAAAGTCATAGACTGTTTCTAAAAAATTTACCCGCTTCGCAGGTACATTCTCATCGCGCACACGTA
>NC_046663.1:117144887-117145962 GCF_010883055.1 Belonocnema kinseyi
TAGATAGTATGTGAGCTAAATGCTCGGGGTGTGCATGGCACGCCCTGCAGCTATCATCGGGAATGTCTTGGCTCAAAATGTGGCGACGGTATGTTAAGGTGACCATTTTAAGAAGAGGGTCTCTTCCATTTGCAACTCTATGTGCTGTACCCAGAATAATCCTGTTGTGAAGACATTCAAGACTCAATATTCTGCGACCCCTTGACGGCGTCAATCACATTGAATGCGGGACGCGTACTGTCTTGCCCAGCCTATCTTTATGGCAAGTTGATGCATTCGTCTTTTGGTCTTATGATCAGCCGTTGGTTTTGTTTTACGGTTCGCATCGGCCAAAGCTCTCGCTGCATTATACACACAATAATTGATAGCCCAGAGGTCTGATTCACCGGAAAAATGTCCACGAAGCTCGTCATCCATTTCAGCCGGTTCTTTAGGCTTGAGAGAAACTTTGGTGTTGATGTTTCTCCGGGTCGTAAAGCATCGCTCTTCATCTATTGGATGCCTGCCCGCGGTTGGTCTTAGTGTCGCCTCTCTTTCTTTGTTGCCGGCTTGTTCTAGCTGTGGTAGAGTAGGCGTTCCGCTTACATAGCCCCTTTTACGGAGTAGTTCAGCATGGTTTCGGAGACGTTGCTGCGAAAAGTGCGATAGCTCCGGGTATTTCTCGCACCACAGAGCATGCAGCTGTGCCATGTAACTCCGTTCACGGGCCACACTCGCATCGTAGCAGTCTAGCAAGTCGTGATTCAGTCGCTCCGTCCACCCAAAGGTCACGAGATCCCGCCGATCCATCGCATTGAATCCATTTTCATTGGCTCCCCCAGCTCTAGATTCGTCGGCATTGTTGGCAGACCCATTGTCGGGAGCCCTGAGCGTTCTGTTGTTTTAAACCGCACTTACTACAACTATGTTTGGTGTTGTCATTGTTGTTCCCACGAGAAGCTAGGGAAAGGGGTTCGTCTATCCTTGTATAGCCCCGCATGCAATGATAAGGCTGCTTACTCTGAGAGGTCGCCCGATATCCCAGAGTCACCGTTCTAGACACCTCACCCAGGTGCCATTCACGGTTTTCACACCT
>NC_046663.1:117146062-117151650 GCF_010883055.1 Belonocnema kinseyi
ATTACAGGCCAATAACTTGTCAGAACACGCTTTATAAGATATTCACAGCTATCCTAAATGATAGGATTGTTCGGGCAATTGAACCTGTGTGGCAAGAAATGTGAAAAGTTTTTGTTTCTCGGTGAGAAAAAGTAACCTTTTCGGCGGAAAATAAAATTTAGATAATTTAGTTTTCTATTTATGTTTCGATCCCCATTTGAAAGAAATGGAAGAAATTGGCGAATTTAATGTTTTGCGTGATTCTTCATTTCATGCGTGAGTCGATTTTGAGTTTATGTTTTTCAGGTGTATATAATATGCAGAATGACTGCACAATTTATTAATAATATTAGTTCAACTTTCAACTAACACAATTAGTTTTCTGCCAAAAAAATACATTTCGAAGAAAATACATAAATTAAAAAAAATGGTTCAAATTGTTTTAAACAAAATAGTTAAATGTTTATCCAAAAGCCTGAACTGTATACTAAAAAAAGAAATTTTTAATAAAATACATGAATTTTTCACAAAAGAAATTTATTTTCCACCAAGACTAATTTTGTATACTAAAAATCAGTGTTTATTCATAATTAAATTTTCGACAAAAAAGATGAATTTTCTACTAAGAAAGACGATTATTCAATAAAATACAAAAGTTTTCAACTACAAAAGATCACTTTTCAATAAAACATAGAATATTTAAATTTGTAGTTAAAAAAATCGATTTTTAACCCAAAACAAAAAGAATTTTCTACAAAATAGTTAAATTTTCAGAAAACAAATTTTTCCAACTAAATTTATGAATCACGAACCAAAAAAAAACTAAATTTTTAACAAAGTAGTTCCATCTTCTACCAGGAAATATGAAAAAAATCGTTAAAATTCTTTGAAATCGATTGAAATTATTGAAATGAAATGAAAATTTCTTGGAATGTTTTAAAATATCCTAAAATATTTTAAATGCTTTAAAATCTCTTGAAGTTTTTCAAAGCTCTTGAAAATTTCTTGCAATTTTAAAAATACACTAAAATATTTCAAATCCTTTAAAATCTCATACTAAATTATTGAAATCAATTGAAAATTCCTTGGAACCTTTTAAAATACTCTCAAATATATTGAAACCTCCAAAATCTTTTGAAACACCTTGACATCTTTTAAAGATTTCTAAAGTACTTTGAAATTTTTTAAATAAACCTGATAAAGGTGTTCAAATTTTTTTGAAATTCCTTTCAATTATAAAAATAAGTTGAAAATTTCTTGACATCTTTTATAACATCCTCTAATATGTAAAATCCTTTAAAATCTTTTGAAATTTAAAGCTCTTGAAAATTTCTTGAAATTTTAAAAATACCCTGACATATTTCAAATCCTTTAAAATCTCATATTAAATTTCTGTAATCAATTGGAAATTTATTGGAACCATTTTTTCATATTTATAAGCTCATAATTTGTAAATATTAGAAATATTGTATATATTTCGTTCAGAACGAGGACAATATAATCCTTAGAAATTTGCAACTAAACAAATATTATAAAAATTAAGTGCTTTATTATTTAGTTTAAAAGTCGTAAAATATTATTTTCCAATTTAAAATATGAGACAAATATTTTTTTGTTTTTCATCAATTATTTTTTTCACGCACTCAAACGAATTATGAAAAAAATCGCAAAAATGTCATTTCAAACATTTTTATCTCCAACTCTTTAGAGTAAGTTCAAAATTTCTCCAAACTGCCAAAACAACGTTAATTGTCAGAA
Source organism: Belonocnema kinseyi (assembly GCF_010883055.1). Lineage (NCBI taxonomy): Eukaryota > Metazoa > Arthropoda > Insecta > Hymenoptera > Cynipidae > Belonocnema > Belonocnema kinseyi. The sequence continues at coordinate 117,147,800 of NC_046663.1, forward strand.
AAACTGAAAAATGTATTTTACGAAAAAGGGCAACTTTAATTTTCCCGTTGAGATTTTTTAGATTAATAGTAATATGAAGGAGATCCTGTGAATTTCGTTATCGCTGAACTAAGTAGGAAAATTCAAAAATTTTACATTTCTGTCACTTGATAATCAGATTTTTGAAAAGGCCACGGTTTCATCTTTCATCTACAGTTCATCCACCTCTTCTGCAAATCACCTTTATATCGTAACAATTTTAAATGAAAAAAATACTTCTCAAAAGCTTGGTATAGTGAAAATAGAAGTAAAATAAATTTTTAACCAAGAAGAAGCTATTCTCGAAATATTTATACGTGAAAAATTACAGGAAAATATTTTAATTGAATTAAAAATTACATTTAAAAATTACTATAAAAAAATTGTTTTCAATAAAAATTGGGATAGCTGGATTTTCAATTATAAAAATTAATTTTCGGTTAACAAAATAAATTTTCATATAAAAACTTATTTTCCGCAGAAGAGATTAATTGTTTGCATCGAGAAACAAAGATTTTTCACAAAATACATGAGATGTCAAACAAATATTTGAATTTCTAAAGAAATTCTCCGTCTACCATAAACATAACCTACAATACATGTCCATCGAAAAAGATCAAATTTAAGGTTGAATATATAAATATCGATTTAAAGTTGTTCAATTTTCATAAAACACATTAATGATCAATTTAAAATTAAATTAAATAAAAAATTACTATAAAAAAATTGTTTTCTATAAAAATGGAAATAGAAAAGCATAAGAATTTATGTAGAATATATCAATTATATTCTTCTAATGAATAAAACATGCTCCTTCTTTTGTTCTCATAAACTATATATATATAATTAAAAATTTGTCATAAGGACAACCGCAGGATATCGTCGGGATCAAGTGCTAATCTGGAAAATTGCACCCGCTCGCAGCGAAATCGCGTTAATTGAAAGAGGGTTTTGACACTTAGCGCCCTCGATGGTCATCCAGTGAAATAAGTGAAACGAGCGCGAAATTCGAAATGTGTAGTTTCTGAGAACAAAAGATGGAGCATGTTTTATTCATTAGAAGAATATAATTGGTTTTACTATTCCCATTTTCATCGAAAACAGTTTTTTTATAGTAGTTTTTTAATTTAATTCAATTTTAAATTGATAATTAACGTGCTTTATGAAAGTTGAACAACTTTAAATCGATATTTATATATTCAACCTTAAATTTGATCTTTTTCGATGGACACGTATTGTTGGTTATGTTTATGGTAGACGGAGAATTTCTTTAGAAATTCAAATATTTGTTTGACATCTCATGTATTTTTTGAAAAATCTTTGTTTCTCGATGCAAAAAATGAATCTCTTCTGAGGAAAATAAGTTTTTATATGAAAATTTATTTTCTTCACCGAAAATTCATTTTTGTAAGTGAAAATCCAACTATCCCAATTTTTATTGAAAACAATTTTTTTAATGTAATTTTTTAATTGAATTTTTAATTTAATTAAAATATTATCATGTAATTTTTCTCGCATAAATATTTCGTGAATAGCTTCTTCTTGGTTAAAAATTTATTTTTCTTCTATTTTCACTATACCCAGCTTTTGAGAAGTACTTTTTTCATTTAAAATTGTTACGATATAAAGGTGATTTGCAGAAGACGTGGATGAACTGTAGATGAAAGATGAAACCGTGGCCTTGTCAAAAATCTGATTATCAAGTGACAGAAAGTTAAAAATTTTGAATTTTCCTGCTTAGTTCAGCGATAACGAAATTCACAGGATCTCCTTCATATTACTATTAATTTAAAAAATCTCAACGGGAAAATTAAAGTTGGCCTTTTTCGTAAAATACATTTTTCAGTTTTTCTAAAAATTAACGTTGTTTTGGAAATTTGGAGAAATTTTGAACTTACTCTAAAGAATTGGAGATAAAAATGTTTGAAATGACATTTTGCGATTTTTTGCATACTTCGTTTGAGTTCGTGAAAAAAATAATTGATGAAAAACAAAAAATATTTGTCTCATATTTTAAATTGGAAAATATTATTTTACGACTTTGAAAATAAATAATAAAACACTTAATTTTTATAATATTTGTTTAGTTGCAAATTTCTAAGGATTATATTGTCCTCGTTCAGGACGAAATATATACAATATTTCTAATATTTACAAATTATGAGCTTATAAACATGAAAAAATGGTTCCAAGAAATTTTCAATTGATTACAGAAATTTAATATGAGATTTTAAAGGATTTGAAATATGTCAGGGTATTTTTAAAATTTCAAGAAATTTTCAAGAGCTTTAAATTTCAAAAGATTTTAAAGGATTTTAAATATTTGAGGATGTTATAAAAGATGTCAAGAAATTTTCAACTTATTTTTATAATTGAAAGGAATTTCAAAAAATTTAAACAACTTTAGCAGGATTATTTTAAAAAATTTCAAAATACTTTAGAAATCTTTGAATGATGTCAAGGTGTTTCAAAAGATTTTGGAGGTTTCGATATATTTGAAAGTATTTTAAAAGGTTCCAAGGAATTTTCAATTGATTTCAATAATTTAGTATGAGATTTTAAAGGATTTGAAATATTTTAGTGTATTTTTCAAATTGCGAGGAATTTTCAAGAGCTTTGAAAAACTTCAAGTGATTTTAAAGCATTTAAAATATTTGAGGATATTTTAAAACATTCCAAGAAATTTTCATTTCATTGCAATAATTTCAATCGGTTTCAAAGAATTTTAACGATTTTTTTCATATTTCCTGGTTGAAGGTGGAACTAATTTGTTAAAAATTTTGTTTTTTTCGTTCGTGATTCATAAATTTAGTTGGAAAAATTTGTTTTCTGAAAATTTAACTATTTTGTAGAAAATTCTTTTTGTTGTGGGTTAAAAAACAATTTTTTAACTACAAATTTAAATATTCTATGTTTTATTGAAAAGTGATCTTTTGTAGTTGAAAACTTTTGTATATTATTGAATAATCGTCTTTCTTAGTAGAAAATTCATCTTTTTTGTCGAAAATTTAATTATGATTAAACATTGATTTTTAGTATACAAAATTAGTCTTGGTGGAAAATAAATTTCTTTTGTGAAAAATTCATGTATTTTATTACAAATTTCTTTATTTAGTATACATTTCAGACTTTTGGATAAAAATTTAACTATTTTGTTTAAAGAATTTTAACCATTTTTTTTAATTTATGTATTTTCTTCAAAATTTATTTTTTTGGCAAAAAACTAATTGTTTTAGTTAAAAGTTGAACTAATATTATTAATAAATAGTGCAGTCGAAACATAATTAGAAGACTAAATTATCTAAAATTTATTTTACGCCGAAAAGGTTACTTTTTCTCACCGAAAAGCAAAGATTTTTCACAAAATACATGAGATGTCAAACAAATATTTGAATTTCTAAAGAAATTCTCCGTCTACCATAAACATAACCTACAATACATGTCCTTTGAAAAAGATCAAATTTAAGGTTGAATATATAAGTATCGATTTAAAGTTGTTCAATTTTCATAAAGCACATTAATTATCAATTTAAAATTAAATTAAATTAAAAAACTACTATAAAAAAATTGTTTTTTATGAAAATGAGAATTGTAAAACATAAAATTTTATGTAAAACATATCAATTATATTCTTCTGATGAATAAAATATGCTCCTTTTGTTCTCATAAGCTACACGTTTCGAATTTCGCGCTCGTTTCACTTACTTCACTGGATGACCATCGAGGGCGCTACATGTCAAAACCCTCATTCAATTAGCCTCAAGCCATCAGTCAGTGGTGGGGACGGCCGATATATATATATATATATATATATATCTAACTACATTTTCGAC
>NC_046663.1:117151750-117167495 GCF_010883055.1 Belonocnema kinseyi
CTGAACTTCGTAGACTTCTCTCCAAAATACTTCGACCTCCTCTGGTTCGGGTGGGTGTTCGACAGTAACTGGAGGGTCTTGGAAGAGTCGAGATGGGTCAGACAGAAACTGTTGATTTTCTCTGACCCATCTCTCCTTCCGCTCTAGACTTCTCTCAGCGTCAGATAGTATACTTATTCTCTCAACAATATGCTGCCTGATGGTCAGCAGCTTTGACTTGTTAAGTGTGTGATAACGGCTCCGGAGTTCGCGCGCGAACTTTCGAACCTTGGCGGTAAAATTTCTGCCAGATGTGATGTAGTCAATCACACATTGAATGCGGAACGCGTACTGTCTTGCCCAGCCTATCTTTATGGCAAGTTGATGCATTCGTCTTTTGGTCTTATGATCAGCCGTTGGTTTTGTTTTACGGTTCGCATCGGCCAAAGCTCTCGCTGCATTATACGCACAATAATTGATAGCCCAGAGGTCGGATTCACCGGAAAAATTTCCACGAAGCTCGTCATCCATTTCAGCCAGATCTTTAGGCTTGAGATAAACCTTGGTGTTGATGTTTCTCCGGGTCGTAAAGCATTGCTCTTCATCTATTGGATGCCTGCCCGCGGTTGGTCTTAGTGTCGCTTCTCTTTCTTCGTTGCCGGCTTGTTCTAGCTGTGGTAGAGTAGGCCTCCCGCTAACACAGCCCCTTTTACGGAGTAGTTCAGCATGGTTTCGCAGACGTTGCTGCGAAAAGTGCGATAGCTCCGGGTGTTTCTCGCACCACAGAGCATGCAGCCGTGCGATGTAACCCCGTTCACGGGCCACACTTGCATCGTAGCAGTCTAGCAAGTCGTGATTCAGTCGCTCCGTCCACCCAAAGGTCACGAGATCCCGCCGATCCATCGCATTGAATCCATTTTCATTGGCTCCCCCAGCTCTAGAATGGTCGGCATTGTTGGCCGACACATTGTCTGGAGCCCTGCGCGTTCTGTTGTTTTGAACCGCACTTACCACAAATATGTTTGGTGTTGTCATTGTTGTTCCTACGAGAAGCTAGGGAAAGGGGTTCGTCCATCCTTGTAGAGCTCCGCATGCAATGATAAGGCTGCTTACTCTGAGAGGTCGCCCGATATCCCAGAGTCACCGTTCTAGACACCTCACCCAGGTGCCATTCACGGTTTTCACACCTCCGCTTGGGGGTTAATTCCTTCGGGACCACCCCTGGACAATTGTCCGCGACTGCCTATTTATTTTTGTAACCATATTCAGCAGAAACGCTTGGTACAGGGACCCTCTATCCGCAACCCGAGGACGCGTTCGGTGGCTTTGTCATAGGCCCTTCGGTTTGATATTTGAATTGAATAACTAATGAATATTTTTTAGTTTATCTATATTTTCTTTTATCCCATACAGAATTGCAATACCTTGAGAAAGACTCAAGTGTTCCAATAAAAAATTATTGTTTTTTTTTTAATCTGGTTGAAATTTCGCTAAATCATAGTCCTAGTGCATCTAAAATAATTCACCAAACCATACGTTAATTTATCAACCGGTTTTCAATATATAGGGACCTGAATTTTCCACTTTTACAGGTGCTTTTTCACCTTCCCGTTAGTGTATCTTCTGTTAGGATTATCCGATTGAACTTTTATAATAGTGTTTTAAAACAATACCTTTCTTCATGCTTTTTTAATTCATGTAAAGTAGAAAGTGTCTTGAAATAATTTCATGGTCAAATTTAGGTTTCCATGCTCGAGGGGACCGAGGGGAATATAAAATTCATAGTGAAAAAATAAATGGTTATGATAGTCTTAAATTACATGCAAAGAGCTTTCATAAACACTATAATAAAAGTTGAATCGGATAATACTAAAAGAAGATACACTAACTTGAAGGTGAAAAAGCACCTGAAACACTGAAAACTTCAGGCCCCTGTATATTGGCAACCGATTGATAAATTAACTTACGGTTTCGTAAATTAATATAGATCCACTAGTTTTATAATTTAGCGAGGTTTCGAACCGAAAAAAAATTAAAACAAAAGATTAATATTGCTAAAACTATGTGCTGATGTGTTCTTGGTGGGATATTTATTCTAGAATCTGAAATGACTGCTAGAATCATTCATAATTTGTGTAAATTTGAATCATGCGTTCTTGGTGGAATGACATATACAGTATAAATATAAATGTAATGTGACAGGTTCGAAATTTTTTCAGAAAGCAGAAAATGTTCTACTGACGGTTCTGCTCGTACAATACGTCATCTTTAACATTTCACATAGTACATCCGCGATGCCACAGAAACATATCGTCCCGCTTTCATTGTGGTTTTAAGAAATGCTTCAAATGTTGTAAAGCAGAAGCTCATTTAAAGTTACACTTAATGCGAGTACATGGCGTTTCTTCTGCACAGCGTGAAGGAAAAGTCACCCCTTCTACTGCGAATTTCGGAGGAAAGTACATTTGTAGAGTAAAAATTTGCAAAAAAGAATTAGATTGATATAAGCAACTTATAAAGCATTTGGACAGACACATTTATAATCGAGATGAAAAAATGCCCGCATCGTCGCTGTAATCGAAAATATACCAATTTACACTGTTTCACCGGACATTTGTCAAAACAGCACAAAAAATCTGTTTTAGTTCATTCTGACGTCACGTTTCAAAATGAAGCATCTGGAAGCAATTATCTGGAATCCGAAAATTGTAAAACTAATGAAAGGGAAGCGTTTAACATGGATGTTGATCAAGGTTTTCATACAAGTAAAGAAAAAAATTGTGGAACGGTAGAGGCTGAGAATAATGAAACTGAGAATGAAAATGTTTTTCTTCGCAATATAGCTCAACTATTCTTAAAACTAGAATGTTATTTTTTGCCAGCTTCTACTGTACAATATATTGTAACTGAAATGTGTAATGTCCACTGCGAATCATAAGATCTTTTAAAGGAAAGATTAGAGCAAGAATTGATAGCAGAAGGTTCTTTGCCTGATCGTGTCAAAAACATCTTAGCATCAATCTTTGGCAATGATCCATTTATAGAAAGTACCAATAAATTAGAATCAAATTTTAAACGAAAAAAGTTTTAGAAAATAAATATCGATTACATGGAACCTGAATCACTTTTGCTTACTGACAAAAATGGAAAAAATGGTAAATATTTTCAATATGTGCCCATTTTAGAAACTGTAGAGTATTTTTTCTGAGATAAGTCTGTCCAGGAAGAAATTTTAAAAGATCCTAAGCCTCGAGAGGACGGAGTTTTACGTGATTTCACCTATGGAAATGTCTACAAACAGTATGCCTTCTTCAAAACCAATATTAACGGACTGAAAATAATTATTTACCAGGATGCTTTCGAAGTAGTAAATCTCATTGGTGCTGCGAAAAGAAAACATCAGCTGATTGCTGTTTACCTAAGTCTTGGTGACTTGCCCGATAACATCCGTTCTCACATAAATAACATAAAACTCGTTGCATTATATACAGAGAAGTTTTTTGATGGCAAAAAAGTGTATAGTAGAATAGTATCTGCTTTGAAAAAACTAGAACAAGAAGGCATATGTGTGTCTGGCAAACTGATAAAAGGTGCTGTTGTTTTCATCGCTTGTGACAATCTTGGCAGTCACAGCTTAGGAGGTTTCGTAGAGAACTTTAGTACTTCGCGATATTTTTGTAGATACTGCCATGTAACAAGAGAAGAATTTTTTTCTAAAGGTGGATATTTTAAAACGTTTAAACGAAGAACTCCAGAATCATATAATGAATCTTTGAGTAACATTGGTGGCAATGAGGACTCCGAGGGAGTTAAATTTAATTCTCTTTTTAACAATCTTGAACATTTTCATGTATGTGCACCTGGACTTACTCCATGCTTGGGGCACGATTCACTTGACGGCGTTGTTGCATATGACGCATAACTCCTCATAGATCAGCTAATTCAGAAGACGTGGTTCTCATTGCATCAGTTGAATAAACGAATCGATTCTTTTGAATATTCTTCAGAAGATAGAAAATACAAACCTACCACAATACTAATTAAAAGCGATCGACTTGCTGGAGGAGCTTGGAAATTTTTTGATTTTTGAGACTTTTGCCTCTTCTAATTGAGGATACAATTCAAGACATCCACAACGAAGCATGGCTTTGCTTGCTTCTTCTCATGGAAATTGTGGAAATAATTTGTGCACCAGAAAATCGTATGTCTTGTGTATTACACCTAAACAGAATAATTTCCGAATATTAGCCGTAAGAATAAAATTATTTCCATCAGTTCCACTGCGTATCAACTGGCCTAAGTCATTGCCTGAAAAGCACGAGCTGTATCAAGCTTTCCTCCGATTAGGTGCAGCCGTTAGAAATGACATTGCAACTACTGAGACCAACGCGTTTCACATTATTAACTACAATGAAAAGATTCAAGCTGCAATTAGGCGAGCTAATTTGTCAGAAAACGTTGAGGAATATAATTCTGTCAATATTAAAGGTACCATTTACAAAAAAGGATGCTTCTTGGCGTTTCGACAAACCTCGTATCAATATAATGTTACTGTAGACAAGATATGCATCCTTCTTTGCGATAATAAGGAAAACATTTATGCGTTATTTGAAATAATTGACTCTTCTTTCGTACCACATCTGAGAGTTTATGAGCTTGGAAATACTATCTCATATGAATGTTCTCGTTTGCAAGAGGTGGTGGACTTTAAGCCAATGTATGGATATAAACTAAAAAAAAAAATTGTGTCTAAGGCAACACCATGCATTTGCTTCTCAGCCTGTATAACCCTTTGCATGCTAACTCTTCTTTAGTAAGTTTCGGGAATTTTTTAATATCTTCCCGAAGATAACTATAAGGTTTATTTAATTTTATAATTTACGTGAATAGCATACTATTTTTTCATTTACAAGTTTCTTTAATTTTCTGTATAAAATGTAATTTTTTGCTCAAATTCTCTTTGTTTTCATGTTTGAAAATTCAGATGAATGCTAATAATTTCCCTTATTATTTTTTGTGTGTGTTAAGAACAATATTTCTCTTTTAAAACATATTTGCTTAGAAGAATATAAGACTGATGTGGATGATGACGATGTATTGTTAGAATACGCAGAGCAATGCGAGCGCCATGCCAGACCTCCAGTTTCTTTGATTTTGAAGGCACAACATTACCGTGATGATCAAGAAAACGCAGAAAACGATCGCAATATTTTAAACGATAATATTCAAGAAAATTTAGTATTTTTTCATCTTTAAAGTAATCAATTACAATGGTGTAAACGAGGCTTGACGTGGCCTGGCGCCGCCGGGGTATTTTTTTAAGGCCTGGTGGTTCCAAGCCACTTACTTTTTACACGGAAAATTTGTCCAGTTATGGGCCATACATAAAATAGGTAATCAATTTTGGGTTTTTTGCACCTCCCCTTTCTCTCGTAAGTAACGTACCCGTTGGCTAAAGACAGATTCCGAGTTAATAAATTCTTTTAAATAAAATTAATGTAGATAACATATTAAATTCAATACGTAATACTTTAAAAACTAATATTTCAAGCCGAAATATATCTCATTCGCAAAAAAATTTGAATTTCTAAACAATACAGATTTTTAAACCAAAGAGATGAATTTTCAAGAAAAAACGATGAATTTTCCAAAATAAATTAATTTTCAGCCAAGCAGTTGCATTGACGACCGAATAGATAAAATTTCCAGTAAAAAAGACAAGTTTTCCAAAAATAGTGAAAGATTTGACCAAATGTTAAAATTTTCAAACCTAAAATACGAATTTTTTTGAAGATAGGAAATTTTTAACATAAAAGTTACGTTTAATGTTTTAGAAAACAGTGGACTTTTGACTAGAAAAAGATTAATTTTTAACAAAGAAATAACTTTTGATAAAAAAATGAATTCTTAACAAGATAGTTTAATCTCAACAAAAAAGTTAAACTTTCAACGAGTTTATATCCAAACAGACGACTTTTTAACAAAACATATGATTTCCTTGCCAAATCGTTGAATTTTCAACCAAAAGGTTAATTTTTCAACAAAGAAAATTATTTTTTTCTTAATTAAAAAGACGAATTTCGAACAAAATGTATGAATTTGTTACAGAATAGTCGAACTTTTAACTTATACAATATACAACAAAAATAAAAAAATAAGTATTTTTAACACAAATTGTTAAATTTGTAACCACAATGCTGAATTTTTGACCAAGAAGAATAATATTCTATTAAAAAAGACGAATTTCAAATTTATCCAATATAGAGTAAAAAGTTTAAACCTATGATGGAATAGGTAAATTTTCAGATAACCCTGTATTAAATGCCTTGTAGAAACTTATAAAGATGGACAAAAGGTGATATATAGCCATATAGAGCTATATACACGGAGAAAAATAGATGTTAGCACAGACTATCTAGATATGATTGATTGGTTTATTATCTCCATTGTATACTTTTACAAGCTTTTACAATTTTTCTGTGTCCACCTCAGTGACAATACCCAACAATTTACATGAATTTCCCTTTCAATTTTACATGGAAAATATTAACACTTAAATTCTAACTGAATACATTAGGCGAATACATTGCAGTTAATTCATTCTCTTACATATTTATATCCTTGATTCTACATACTATATCACAAATTGTCCATCTTCCAAACTCATTCACTCTGTCGCGCTCTCTCTGACCTCCCCCTCTGATACTTCTCTTGCTTTCTCTTCGAACTCTGGCAAATCGGCAGAGGATAGGGTTCGGTTTTCCCCTAAATGTTTCGATGAACAATTCTTCTAACTCCCGATCTCTCTTTCCGTCCTTCCATTTATCAATACCGTCAATCCATTTTTGATCCATTTTTCCATCTAGCCCTTGACAAACCCATATGTGCGTCAGGTTTTCTTCTACTTCCCCACAAATTCTATACGTAGTATCCTTGTATCCCTTATTCTTTGCCTTTCCTACGTTCCCAAATCTTAACGTTGCCCACTACTCCTTTTCCTCTGGACTTGTCCCTTTTTCATCCCAATAATTTTCCCTCCCCAAGCTGGTCTTCCATTTTCTGTATCCACTAAAGTAATTGGAACTATCTATTTTCATCCAGTCCAACTGTATTTCCTGCTCTATTCTTCTTTCTACTCCCTTAATCACATTATCGTTAATCTCATTGAGACGACTCCCTTCGAATACCCAATCCAGCGTCTCTCCATCCCCTACAACTCTGCATGCTTTCTGTAACCCTTCACCCCATGCTGACGGAGTCTCATTCTTGATTCCCCGCATTTCTTCCTTTAGACATATTTTTGGCCCTCTCTCATTCCCAAAATTTCTACCATATATTTCGAAGCCCTCATTCTTGCTTCTGTCTCTAGGCTATCTCAGATGCTTTCTTAATGTTTACCTTGAACCTATCCCATCTACTCTCCCATACCTCCCCCTCTAGCTCTTTTCTCTCTTCCCATGAACTTATCATTTGTTCTTTAAACTTTTCCGCCTTTTCGTCCTCTCATATTAATTTTTTAACAAATTCCGTGTTCTCCCTCCTTTTGTTTTTCCCTTTCTTCTCTCCCCCATAAGGTTCCCTTACATCCCCACTCATTTTAAACGTTATTGGTAGATGGTCGGACTGCGTACGTACTATAATCTCCATTTCTTTGACATTACCTTCTCCTTCTGCTTCTATTACATTACCCCTTTTCATTTCCCCTTACTCTCCCATTTAGTACTCTTAATCCTAGTTCTTCACAGAATTTCAAAAGCTTTTTACCCTTACTATTTACCGTACTATCCTCGGACCTCCTCTTTTCACAGTAACTTCTCGCCGGTTCGTTTACATCAAATTATTCTACTCCTTGTTCAGATCCTATTCGTGCGTTCCAATCCCCTATTATAATTACCCGCTCCCCTTTAGCTTGCAAGTTCCCTACTACTTTTTTAAATTCATTACAAATTTTTCCACAGCCCTCGTTGTTGTATAATGTTACAATATTATTTCTTATCCCTTTACCCCCTTAAAAATGTCCACTTATATTCAAGCCATATGCCCATTCGTTTATTTCAATTTTCTCACTCATACTCTTTTTTATGCCTACTAATTGGCCCCCCTTCGCCCTACCTTTATTTTTTATTCTTTCCGCCTCCTTAGTCTTCCACATGTAGTCTCTGTTCAGTCCTTCGATGAAGTCTTTTTCTTTGCCTGCCTCTATCCATGTCTCCAAAATTATTATTATGTCGAATTTCTTCAAAAAATCCCAAACACCTTTCATCTTCCTTCCTCCTGCAATGTTCCACATAACTGTACTAGCTTCTAGCCCCCTATTCCTGGCCTCTCTGATCTGACTCTCGATCCAATCCTGAATCTGCTTTTCCCTTTCTGTAAAATCATCTTCCACCTTGATCCTGGTTCCCCTCAATTTATGCTTATTAGCCATAAGGTTCCTTTTGTTGTCCCACGTGTTGAGTTTTATTAAAGTTCCTCCTGCAATGCCCTTCATTTTCTGTATCAGCATTCTTACTCCTGTGATATCTTCGATGGTGCTGCTGATCTCCTTCTCCAGGAGTTTTCCTCGAGACCTGAAGCCTCTCCCTATGACCCAGTTTTTCCTTTTCCTCCTTTCTTCCTTTTCCCAAATCAGCTCCCCATCTCGAAGAAAATCGGGCTTTTGTTTATCCCCGGCACCATCAGTCTTTCTTCTATTTGAAATTTCCCCACTCTGCTCTCCCTCATTATTCCCCTTCTCTTGCCCCACTTGTGCGGATATATCTCTTGTTTACCTCTGACTCACACTTTTCCCTTCACTATTGTCCTCACTATTTCTTCTTTCATCACTTCCCACTGACTTCTCGACCGAACTCTCCACTTTCATTGTTAGTCTTTCTGAAATATTTGCCAATTCCCTCCATCCCTGTTCTACGATTTGGATTTCTTGTTCCGCCTGTATTAGTTCTAGATCCACTCTTCTCTTGTCCTCCAAATTCTTAAGTCTCTTCTTTAAATCCTCCAGTTCCGGTTTGATCTTTTTTTCCCACCACCTCTCCATTTTCCTTTCTATCATGGTTTCTCAATACGACTCCTCAGCTTCACTTAATTTTTCTTCAGTTCTCTTTTTCTATCCGGTCTCCTTCGCTATTTCTTCTCCCTTCGTCTCATTGAATCCACTGCCCTCCTTGTTTTGCGTTTTTCTCACTCCCGTCGGTTGAACCATCTTTTCTGGTACTTGCACTAACTTTTCGCTTCTATGCTTTTCCGAATCCCCGTCACTCCCCTTTTCTCCGTTTTTTTTGTTGGCACTGTGCTTTCTTTTCGCTACTGGTGAGCGAACTAACACCTCTCTTTTTTTGAAAGGGTCCTGCCCGTTGGATTTTCCCCTGTCGTTAGTTCTGGCCCCTTTTTCTTTTCTAGGAACTGCTCCATCATCTTTGCACTTTTCTTGTTCCCCATCTTAATTGCCAAGTCTTTTTTCGGTCGCCCCCTTGACTTCTTTTTATCCTCTAGATGCGCTTCTTTTTCCTCTTGATCGCGTCCTGCATTTTCATTTTCCTGTTCCCACAGCTCTACATCGCCGTTGTTCGTGTTGGCTGCTATTACTCCTGATGTAACATTTTGCGATTCTGCCATATTCAATTTAAAAATTTCCCGCGGGACAACTTCCATTTTGTGTTACGCGGACTGCACTCTGCTGTCCCCTGCTGGGCCCCCCGGCACTTGCTATTTCTCTAAGCCAATTTGCTTCCTAACCTCTACAACACACTGGATGCCCGAATACTTCCGAAGACTTTCCAAACTTTTCACTGCGTTCCCATCCGCTTGTCCCGACACGTGCTCACCGATACCCGCCCGAACCGGAAGTCCGACTATCTAGATATTAATAGGTAATATCTTAGCGATTTAACTATGGGACAGAAATCTAAATACTGAAGTAGAGCATCCGTAGATATTATAAAGAAGATTTTAACTGACAATATCCAAGATATTAAAGGGCAGAATCTAAGATATTCAAGCAATATTTTTTAATTGTACAAAAATTACCTGTAAAGCATGCCATTTTCTGTAAAATGCAAAAGAATGTTAATATCGTAGTCCTCTGTTTTGAAAATCCGAATCCTCAAGCATTCGGCTTTTCGCATAATTATGCGATTTTTGTGTTAAACAGATAAAACACTGTTCAAGGCTAATATGAAAGATGCCTGTAGCTGAGTCCTCATTTTCTTGAGAAAATTATACCATATCTAAAAACATTTAATCCATTTTCCACCAAAACTTATAGTGCAATAGATATCCGAAAAACCACAAAACACACGATGAAAGCTCAAGATACAGACAAAATCCTTTGTCGCCACTAAATGGTTCTATATATCCTTTTGGCCATTAATTTTAAAAAATCTATTTTCAACAAAGTTCTTTAATTTTTAACCAAAAAGATGAAATTTCGACAAAGAAGATAATTTTGTTACCAATAAAGGTGAAGTTTGAACAAAATACATGAATTTTCTTGAAAATTCATTAAGTTTGAAGTTTGAAACAAAATACATGAATTTTCAGGAAAATTATTTAATTTTGAATCCAAAAGATAAATCATCTACAAAGAAGTTAAATTTTCAATAAAAAAATCTGATTTTTCAACGAAAGACATTAATTTTTTACCAAATAGTTGAAATTTTTAATTTTTACAATATACAGGATAAAGTTTTAACTAAAAATGGAATATGTAGTTACATTTTCAAATGAAAAGTCTGATAAAAAAATATTATAAAATAAATGAATTGTTAAGAAATCCTTAAATTTTGAAACAAAATATGAGCTTTCGGATGAGAAAATTAATTTTATGCCAAAAGAGAGCAATTTATAACCTAAAAAATATACGGATAACATTTTAACTAAATATGGAATAGTTAATTTTTTGGACAACAAAATTTAGCAAACAAAAAAGTATTTTGAACACAATTTTTAACCAAAATCATGAATTTTCTACAAAAAAGATGAATTTTAAACAAAATGCACGAATTTCTCAAAATAACATTTTTTTTAAGCCGAAAAGACGAATTATCTATCAAAAATTCATTTATTTTGAAGTCAAAGAGATGAATCATCTACAAAAGAAATTGAATTTTCAAGCCAAAAACACGACTTTTCTCATGAAAACTTTAAGTTTTTAACAGAATAGTTAAACTTTCCACCAAAATGTTGAAATATCAAGCCAAATGAGAGAAATTTTTACAAAACAGTAGAATTTTTAACATAAAAGTTCATTTAAACGCGAAAAGTTTAATTCTCAACTATAATTCTGAATTCTAAATGAGAAAAAATTTGGTTTTACAAAGTAATTCAATTCTGAGTCAAATATTCGATTTTTCAACCAAAAACGGTAAATTTCAATTGAGCATGTAACCAAGAAATACGAGCTTTGAGAAAAATGCATGAATTTTCAAATATTAACATTTTTAAATAAAAAAGATACATTTTTGACAACAAATGGAATAGTTTATATACCATTTAAAAATTTTTATATTCAACCAGAAAGGCGAATCTTCAACAAAATGAATTTTTAGCAAAGTAGTGGAATTTTTGATGGAAGTATGACTTTTTAACAGCACACTTGCCTTTTGAACAAAATAATTAAATTTTTTGACAAATAATAGAATTTTTAACGAAATTGGATGAATTTCAAACAAAAATATAATAGTAGCCTGTTTAATAGGGCGTAGTGAAAATGTTGAAATTAGTGGAATTTTTTGGGGTGAGCGAAAAATATTTGTGGTCTGGCATCCGAAAAAAGTAAAAAAAAAGTTGAAATCGGTTAATATCCTTTGTACCCTTTTTTGATTCGAAAATTCAAATTTTTAAAACTTTGAAAGAATTTTCCTATTGCTTCGAAAATTATCGCAGTTTTTGCTAGTGAATAATAAGATAAAAATAAAAAATCGAAAACAAATTTGTTTGTTGATTTTATAATTTTTCGAACATAGCCAGAAACATGATTTTTTGGATTGAGTCCTATGCAAACATTTTTGAAAAAGTTGAATATGTCGAACCTGAAATTTCTTCAGCTTCAATTGAAGGAAACATACTATAACTTTGTTTTTTCGAAAATAAAAATGTCAGTGACGTTTCCAGCGTTAAAAAATGGTCAATTTTACGTTTTTTAAAGCGATTCTGTCAACTTGCTTAGACCAGGCGCTAGATACTTCACCACACATTTTCTTTCTAGAAATAACAAAATTACTGCACGTTTCTTCCATTGAAGCTGAAGAAATTTGAGGTTCAACATATGCCACTTTCTCAAAAATGTGTGCATATGACTCCACCTAAAAAAACATGTGTTTTGGCCATTTGCGAAAAATTCTAAATTAAGCGAAAATTTTTTTTCAATTTATAATTTCTGATTATTAATCACTAGAAAAAACTGTACATCCAAAAATTAGCCACGATTTTCAAAGCAATAGGGAAATTTTTTGGAATTTTCCCAAATTTTAATTTTTAAATAAAAAAAGAGTACAGAATATATTAACTGATTTCAATTTTTTTTCTACTTTTATCGGATGCCAACCCATAAATCGTTTTCACTTAGCTCAAACGGTTCGAGTAATTTCATCATTTTCACTCCGCCCTACTGTTTAATAAAAAAATGAACTTTTACACAAAAATATAGTTAGATTTAAGTTCTAAATGTTAAGTAAGTTCGTAACGTTATTTCCACTCCCCCACTATTGCAGCCAACCTTAGACCCCCCCCCCTCAAATTTGTAACGTAGTTTATGAAAAGTACCATCAGCCCAATTTTTCTTTTGGGACTACACTACTGTTGAATATATATTTATTGTTTAATAAATCTTCATCCAGACCATTTAAGTCGGTTTTTTAAGTTTTATACTTATACGAATACAATTTCATATTATTATTTCAGGGGCAATCGAAATCGTGCAGCCTGTACCAAGCAAGACTTCTCTTAAGCTTCCTGTAAATTCCAAAATTGATTTGGACTATGTGTGGCAGAGAGTTCCTGAACGACTAATTACTGCTTCCAATCGGGCAAAGTTCCAGGTCCGGGTGACAGGCGATGTATGATCCAAGTAATTGCTGATTACATGCGTGACGAATTAAAACATTGTACAAGAGGCACAAGTGAAAGAATTGCTAAAAAGATTTGAGCAAAATATCCCATATCTTTTATGGATATCATTGAAGGCCAAATATTTGGTAAAGGCATGGAAAATTTGAGACTGCAGATTTATAATCGTGTAAATTTGGTAAAAAATAGCAAGAAACGACGCAAAATAAGGCCAATCGGTGACAGTGATAATGAAGACGAAACCGAAAACATCCGCTCTACAAACAAAAAATACCTCCAAGATGAATATGGCTACGTAGCATTTAATCCACCACTCCCTGCAGATGAAAATGAAAACTTGCAAGAATTAAAAAGACTGGAGCTTCTTGAATTATTTAACAGGGTAAGTGACCACACAGCACCAGCAGTATCTAATTTGATGAAATTAACGTACTCAACTTAATAAAATTTCATTATCGAGGAAAACAGAAACTAAGCAACCTTTTTAACTGATTGGCCATTTCTAAAGTTCCTCAATTTTTTATGGAACATGCTTCGGTGCTGTTGGGGAAAAATGTTCAAAAAACTTGGAACGAAACCTTGGAAAACAAAGCAAAACCAATTAGAAAATTTATACAAATAAAGCAACACGCAGGAATAAATCATGAAGAAATTTTACAGCTTTTAAAGACAGCCCAAGAAGCAACTTTAGTAACAAAAGATAATATCGCAGAAAACACAGATTATTTATTAAAAGTAATCAAGGTTAGTTATGTGTATTTATTTCTAAATATTTCAAAAGAAATTTTAAACTTAATTTGAATGAAATAAATATGCTGATTCCCAATAGTATAAACAAGATGGAGAAAAGAATGAGTGTCAGTATGGTGTTGGTTGACTGTTTCTTTTTCTCCCTCTTTTTTCTTCTTCTCATGAACATTAATTATACATCTGTTTCTAATGGACTGAAAAACCGAAGGTCTCAAAACCTATTTAAAAATTTGAAACTGTTTGGTTTTTCTTCTTCAGTAAACAAAAAATTGTTATAAGTAAATAAATTTAACTTCGACCTTAAAAAAAATGCTTGTATTTTTTGCAAGATGACATTGCAGATGAGGACAGTACAAAGTACGCTTTCTCCATCTACCCATCCCTTATAATACGAGGTAAATTTAATTTGACGCATTCAAAAAATTCTACAATATTATGTTACTTTTCATCGCCTGCTTTTTTATAGGTAAATCATTGTATGATGAAGATGCTATATGCACAGCTGTGCTGGAAAATAAATCTTTGATGTTCTGTACATTCGTATTAGAAGGATTCTTAATCACTTTTATTTCGTATTATGTCTATAGATACAAGTATCCTAACGAAATAGAATCTACTTTAGAATTTATACAGAGGTAAGGCACATATCCCTTATGTTCAAGTTGGCCTGTTCAAAAATTAAGTTCAAAACAAACTGAAGTGCAGTCTATGTTTTTACATTTTCATCAGAGAAGCTATTAGATTTGTGTAAAATTTGAACCCCCTAGTTTTTGTCAAAAGGTCCACGTTTTAAGACACCCTGAATCCTAAAAACAAGTTTTTACGCCAAGTTCGTTCGTCAGAAATTTTTTATAAAGAACTAAAAGTGAGCCCCTTTTGAAAATTTTTGAGTACATATTTCTTCGTGGTTCAAAAATTCTCTGTACAGTTGTTCATAGTACTTGAAAGGAAAAATGTTACTTTTCGATAACCCTACATGATTTTCAAATCAACTTTTTAAATTTTGTCGAAAAATTGAAAATTCAAATTTTGACCGCATAAAAACGAATCAAAAATTGCATTTTGCGGTCGAACTATGCAAAAAAGGGGAAAAAAATATGATACAAACATTGTGCACCCAAAAAATATCTACAAATTTCTTACTATTCAATTTTTTAAAGGACACGTAGTTTTGGTTTTATTCATTAAAAAAACATTGAAAATACAAAAATTAAATTTTTTACACATGACACAAGCTAAGCAAATATAAATAGACAACATTTTTTTACCGAAAATAGAACAACAAATTTCTACTAATGGATTTTTTTACATTCTCATCAGAGACGGTATTAGATATGTGCAAAATGCACCCCCCCCCCCTTCAAGTTTTTGTCTATTGTCCACGTTTGAGACCCCCTGAATCAGAAACACAGGTTTTCATTAATGTGGCTGTCTGTCTGTATGTCTGTCTGTGTGCGCGATAAATTTTGAAAAATAATTCTATCAGATTGGCCTCTGGTACACTCTTTTAAGTGTCCTAAACCAAAGATTAAGTTCGTTAGCCAGACATTTTGGCTGAAAATTCAAAAAGTGAGCGTATTTCGAATATTTTTGATACCACTTTTTTCAAAATTCAAGAATTCTCTGTAGGGTTATCCATAGTATTAAAAAAGCCAAATAATTTATCCTCATGACTTTTTTCATCAAATTAAAAATGATTAGATTTATATCATTTACACAATTCAAAGACGCACGAAAATGAACCTGTTATGTCAAATAACGGACGATATGAAAAAATGGCAAGAAAAGAAAAAGTTTGATTTTTGAAGGTTCTAGAAGATTATCATAACTACTTTGTGAATTTTTTTGATAAATCAAAAATTCAAATTTTTAAAGCATACAAAATAATGTAAAATTCAAAAGTTACATTTTTTCATGCCACCATTTCACAGTATTTCAGAGGTTTCCAAAT
>NC_046663.1:117167595-117169474 GCF_010883055.1 Belonocnema kinseyi
GTTGTTGAATTCCAAACCGAACGTGATTTTCTGTTTCTCGTTCTCGCGTTCGCCTTCGCTATCACTATAGCAATCTTAGCTATAGTTGAGTCGGCTGGCTCTCTACAGCCTGTACGCTAAAAATGTTATGAACACTTAATTACCTAATTATATTCAAATTAAAGACAGCCTAAAAATATTCTATTTATTATTATTTTAAATTTTCCAGACAATAAATAATGTAAAAAAAATACTTTTCGTACTTTAGAATTTTAGTTAAATTTCTAAAATTATTTTTAAAAACTAAACTTCAAATTTGAATGAAATTAAGATAAATTAAAAAAATTAAATAATATTCATTTAAATTCAAAATCAAATCAAATTAAGTTGAATTTAAAATTTAAATAAAATTTAGCTAAATTCAACATTTAAACGAAATTTACGTGAATTTAAGAATTAAATAAAGTTTAGTTAAATTAATTTCTCGTCTGGTTTCTTTTCAAAGAGAAATTTTCTAGATACTAAGTAGATAAGTTTTAAAATAATTCTATTCGTACTTTAAGGTTTATTGAAGTGCAATTTTAAAAATTATTTTGTAAAACTAAATTTAAAGGTTGAATAAAATTTAGATCATTTCAAAAACTGAATACATGTTAGTTAATTTCAAAATTTCAGTAAAATTTAGTTGAATTTAAGTAAATTTCAGTTAAAATTGTAGATGTTAAATGGTGTGAAATTTAAGTGCAATTTAGTTCAATAAAAATGAAACTGTCGTTAAATTTTAAATTTGATTGAATGGAATACAGATATATGTGGGTTGTGGACCACTGAAAAATCCCGAAAAATAAAATTCCCGGCACTGTAAAATTCCCGAATGAGAAAATTCTCGATTAATCAAATTCGTGAATAATAAAATTGCCGAAAAGTAAACATACCGATTTGAAAAATTCCCAAATAATAAAATACACGAATAATAAAATGACCGAGAAATAAAAATACCGAATTGGAAAATTGCCGAAAAATAAAATTCGCCAATAATAAAATTGCCGAAAAGTAAAAATACCGAATTGGAAAATTCCCGATTAATAATATTTTCGAATAGTAAAATTTCAGAATTATAAAATTTCCAAACTGCAAAATTCCCGAATAATAAAATTCTCGACAGTTTATAATATTACCGAATTGGAAAATTGCCGAATATTAAAATTCCAGATAGTTTATAATATTACCTAATTGGAAAACTCCCGAATAATAAAATTCGCGTCAGAAAATTTCCCATTTATAAAATATCCGAATTGGAAAATTCCCGAATTTTATCAATTAGAATTTTAAAAAAATATTTTTTATTGATTACAAATACAACAATAAGACATTAGTTTCAAAAATTATTTTTAATATTTAAAATTTCGAAGCTTATTTCTTGAATTTAAGATAGCAATAATTTTAAATAAAATATTTCTAGGTAACGCATGTTTTTTTAATGTTCACAGTATTTGAAAAAATCAAAAACGTTCGCAAAAATAAAATTTTAAATTAATATATATATATACATACATACATACATCGAGTTTTTATTTGAAAAGCTTTGAAAGGTACAAAGAAAATTTGCGGATAATTTTTTTTCTTCCAAGCGCATGTTTTTACAAATTTGGTAGTTGATACAAAATTGAATTCTTCTTTCAAAGAAAAATTATTGCTTACATTTTTACGCTTTTTTTTAAATATGCATAATATTTTTGAATAAAAAAAATTACAAAAAGCTTTCGCAAAAATGTGATGAAAAATTTTAAATAAATATATATTAATTTAAAATTATTTTTGAAAACGTACGCATGGAACAAAATTCTCATTAAATTTTCTACGTACCTTGTGACGTTTTTCAAACAGACTCGAAATATAA
>NC_046663.1:117169574-117181518 GCF_010883055.1 Belonocnema kinseyi
CAAGTACTGTGAACATTAAAAAAACATGCGTTACCTAGAAATATTTTATTTAAAATTATTGCTATTTTTAATTCAAAAAATAAGCTTCGAAATTTTAAATGTGAAAAATAATTTTTGAAACTAATATTTTATTGTTGTATTTGTAATCAATTAAATATATTTATAAAAAACTCTAATTGTTGAAATTCGGGAATTTTACAATTCGAGAATTTTCCAATTCGGATATTTTATAAATAGGCAATTTTCTGTCGGGAATTTTATTATTCGGGAATTTTCCAATTCGGTAATATTATAAACTGTCGAGAACTTTAATGTTCGGGAATTTCCCAATTCGGTAATATTATAAACTCTCGTAAATTATATTATTCGGAAATATTCCAATTTGGGAATTTTATAATTCTAAAATTTTATCATTCGAGAATGTTATTATTCGGCAGTTTTCTAATTCGGTATTTTTATTTTTCGAGAATTTTATTATTGGCGAATTTTATTTTTCGGCAATTTCCAATTCGGTATTTTTATTTTTCGGTAATTTTATTATTCGTGTATTTTATTATTTGAGAATTTTCCAAATCGGTATTTTTATTTTTCGGCAATTTTATTATTCGCGAATTTGATTATTCGGGAATTTTCTAAATCGGGAATTTTACTGTGTCGGGAATTTTATTTTTCGGGATTTTTCAGTCGTCCCGTGGGTTGTTTCTTGGCTTCAACAATGGAGAGCATTCAAATAAGCTGGAGAAGTTTAAAAAAATTCAATTGTTTTTATAATAATTAGGTAAATTCAACAAAAGAAACTCAGGAAAGTAATTAGATCTCATAGATGTAAAGTTTTTGGTTTGAAACTTTTCAGAAGTCGACAATGTCAAAATATAAAAGGAAGCGTTTAAACTTCAGCATAACTATTTTTCAAGGAAATACTTTACTATCCCACAATTTTATTTCAAATTAGAAGTATGTTAGCAATTAAATAATTATTCCATTCAAAATTATTCAGTATCAAAAATTGGATTATAACTTCAAAGTCTTTGAAATTAAAAGGTTTTAAATGAGAGAAATTTGAAATGAAAACAATTAAAATTAAGGTTTAATTATTTTCTGCTAGAAGCGTAAGAATAAAATAATTATTAAAACAAACTAGTTTATAAATTTAAAATTCAAAATTTCAGTATTTGTAAAATTTCGAATATTCTTCATGTATAACCTGTCAATTCAAATTATTTAATTTTAAACGTTTTAAATGTAATCACTTATGATTCGGCAATACATTTTTTTCAGCTTTAGGATATAAATAATTTAAAGCTGCAATAAGCAGATTATTCGATGTCAAACCTCGTGAAAAATTGGAATTAATGTAAAGCCTTTGAAATCGAAAACTTTCTATAAGGAGAGGAATTTTAAATTGAAAGGTTTTAATATATTTCCAATTTAAATCGCTCAAATTGAGTAATTTTATAAACAGAAATTTCAAGAATTGTGTTATTTTAAATTTTTTCATAGAGTTGATAAATTAAAAATACAAGTATTAATATTTTTTAAATTTTGAATATGCCTCAAGTATAATCTGATAGATTTAAATTATTTAATTTTGAAAGTTTTGAATTGAAAATTGAAATGGAGAATTCTAAATGTTTATATTTCGGTATTATCAGATTTTGGAGGCAATTAATTTAAGCCTAATCAAGGTAGATGGCTTACAGTTGTCAATTTTACGATGTTAAACCCTTATATTCAAAACCAAATTAAATTTCAATGTTAAAATTTTTAATTGTTTAGGATTTCATTCTTAAATTCAGAATTTGTTCAATGCTTTACATTTGTATTTTACATTTTCAAACCTTTTTGTTTAATTTGAGTCATCGAGAAAAAAATATTACATTTTAGTAGACACGACTTTTTTACGTAAAAAAATTAATTTAGGAAATATCCCGCGCGCCAAGATGAACAATCCGTCGAGAGGGAAAAATGGGTTAGGCCAAATCTGCGGTTTGCGTGAAGAAACTCACTATCTTCGTTTTGACGTGAGTCTTCTTTACGAATACGCTGCAACGCAAAAATGACCCTTACGTCAAACTTTAGAGAGTAACTTTTTTCTTCAAGACGGCAGAAATAATCACGACAAACAAAAATGATTTATTTCTCGAAACTCAGAATTCATAATCTCTTTATCATTTATATCAAATTTTTTTATCTGTCGCTCCAAAATCTCATTGGAGGATCACGAAAATTCTATTTGGGCATATCTCAATAATTGTTTATTATAAATATTAAATCTGACTGTTTATATAGTTTAAAATCCGCGCTCTAACGCGATGCAAGCGCAGTTTAAAAAGTTCCCAAAATTGGGGACTCTGAGGTGACATGCCAGGGCCCTCAACGTTGCGCGACGCATGCGTTACCCTAGCAATAGAAATCTCAGAGTATTCTGAAGCGAAATAGCCTGGCTCATTTAAGACTATAAGCAGGGTCGATTTGAATGATTTAGTCTCAGAGATAGTTAAAGAGATTTGGGTCCTTTTCAAGGTCCTTTTAATTGTCATTTTAAGAGTGATGCAACGGTATATAATGTTCCTTTTGTATTCGCCACGTACCGGGCTGTAAAAAAGTTATTTATCTGAAATCATCTAAATCCGTAGATTTCGAATTATTATGTTTTAGGCAGTTAAAAATGAAATTTAAAAAAATCTATTTTAAATTTTAATCTTAAAGCTTAACAAAGGACCTTTAAGTGTCGACTACTTTATTGATATAACCTTTCATCTTGTTATTTATGATCTTGAGAATCTTTAGCATATACTCTGACATTTCTAAGGGTAGGGTAGCGTTCAGTTTTAATACACATGGATATTATTTTATTTTTCATATAAAAATATATTAATTTTGGTATACATAGTAAATTAATTTAATATAAATGTCTATTAAGTTCATTTTAATTTACAAATGCATTAATTTTCAAATGCACTTTATGTATTAATGTGTATTAAAATTCATAACATTTTTAACAGTGTGGCGGAAAACTAATTGAAGTAACAGAAATTTCATTAGGAAATGTAAAATCAAAACGATTGTCAAGATGGCAATTGTGGATGTATAGTTGATGTTAAAAAAAGTATAGATGATCTTGTGCGTGAAGTGACTGTTCGTATAGCGTCAGTTACATATGTACGCCCGATTACTATATTAGCTTTACTACCTATTGAGACACATACACGATTCAACGAGACATAAGTGTATCTTATTACAAATATATTGTTCAATATTTTCGAAATTTAGACCGCAAGGCTCCAAAGAGGACGGAAATGTTAAGGTTTAATACTTTTTGAATTTAAAATTATTTCGCGCGAAAAGATTAGTTCTTTAAGAGGTGCGTTCCAGGCGACCACCCGGGTGAATTGGTGGGTGAAGTAAAGAAGTGGGCGGAGTTTAGTATGGTGAAGTGGAAGAAGAACGCACCCCTTGGGTGCGTTCCAGGGGACCACCCGGGTGCACTCGGGTGCACTCCGAGCCGTTCCACGATGTTAGGTGAGTGTTGACCTTCACTCGGGTGAACCGTTCAGTGGTCACTCGGGTAAAGAGTGGTTGACCATTTCACCCACTGAAACTAGGTAGGTGGAAGTGAGTGAACAGTGGAATTGACGGGTAGAAGTGGCGGGAATCGCAAGTTTAGTAGTAGACTAAAATTTAGTATCTTCATCATCTAAAGTTTAGTATCTTCATCACTTTCCACTATTATTGAACACATCACTTTTTGTAATAACAATGACCTCATTACTGAAGCAGGAATTAAAATCTTCTTATCCTGTTATTGCATTTTTTAAACTTTTGTGTAACGTAACCTCAACTATTTTTCACCAAACATACACCCGACGCACACTCGAAACCGTTCATTCTACCATTCTCCTTCCACTTCACCCTAGTAAACTCCGTCCACTTTACTTCATCCACCAAGTCACCCGGGTGGTCGCCTGGAACGCACCTTAGAGGGCTCGAGAAGCGCTGTTAAGCCCTTAAGTAAACTCGTCGGGAAAAAAATTTAATTTGAAAACTCGGCAGAGAGGAGATTAATCATTGGGACAAACAAAAATGATTTATTTCTCGAAACTCAGAATTCATAATCTCTTTACCATTTATATCAAATTTTTTGTATCTGTCGCTCCAAAATCTCATTGTAGGATCACGAAAATTCTATTTGGGCATATCTCCATAATTGTTTATTATAAATATTAAATCTGACTGTTTATATAGTTTAAAATCCGCGCTCTAACGCGACGCAAGCGCAGTTTAAAAAGTTCCCAAAATTGGGGACACTGAGGTGACATGCCAGGGCCCCCAACGTTGCGCGACGCATGCGTTATCCTAGCACTAGAAATCTCAGAGTATTTTGAAGCGAAATAGCCTGGATCATTTAAGACTATAAGCAGGGTCGATTTGAATGATTTAGTCTCAGAGATAGTTAGAGAGATTAGTCTTTTTAACAACTAAAAAACTGGATACTTAATCGTTAAAGGAGTATGAGATACAATTTGGTTCCGAATCGGATTATCCTACTTTAAAAGTACTGGATACGTTTTTAGAAAAACTTATTCGCGTCGTGGAAGCTATACAAGCTTTGAAGATTAATACTCAAATGAGCTCACAAGACAAGAATAAAAATGCTAAACAATCAGGGTTTCGGTGTCATAATGCATCTTCCGCCTTCAATTGCCTCTTGTGTAATGAAAATCATCCATTGTTCAAATGTTCTCAATTTAAAACAATTTCAGTTGAAGGACGTACGGAAGTTGTCACTTGCCATCACGGTTGTTATATTTGTTTTACGCCTGGTCATAGGCCTTTTAATTGTTCAAGCAAACTGAAATGTAGTAAATGTGGTAGGAAACATAACACCTTGTTTCAGTGGCGCCAATCCTATTTGAAACATGTTTATTTCCTCAGAAACCTGCGTAGCAAATAAATTCTTGAAATACGTGAATAGCACGTCAAAATTTCAAACATCAAGTTAAAGGAATTTCTTCTAGCTTAATTTAAAAATAAATAATTGATAATAATTTTTCCATACAATAAGGAATCAGCAATTTAAATAGAGAGATTAACAAGAGATCAAATTGCATTACAAATTATTTAAAATTAAAACTCTAATATACTATTTCGCATAAATATTAAACACTCAAATTGTTAGGACTTGAAAGATTTATTTTTATCAGTTATTCAAAAATTACTTAAGGTTCTACTCAGCGGCACTAACCCCGAGGAGTACAAACTTCTACTAAGGGGTAAAGATTTCCTACAGTGGTGGGAGGATGGATCGAGAATATCTTAAACATTACTCAATTAAATCATTGACTTTTTACCAAGTTTTGAAAAATTTTCCATGTTTTTAAAACAATAGAAAACATCGTTTATTCATTATTTAGTTTTTATTATTATTATATTGTAAAATATGGAGATCGAAATAAGAGAAATGTGTAAATGACTCGAAAGTGTTCTAAAAATCTAAAAATAATTTAAATTAATATTGTAGGCTGAAAACTTATGTATGGATTCAAGCACATGGCTGGCCTGTTGATAAGTTAGACAAATTTGTATTGGATTTATAAAAAAATCAGGATACGTTTTTGCATCACTTATAATTGCCAATTTGAACAAAATAATTAGTCATTTACTCTGATCTACTTTTTCTCCAAATGGAATTTTTCGCACCCGTTTTATTTATGCTGGCATACCGCGAAGGGATATATTAGAAGCATTCTTTTTTATTCCTTTAAAAATTCAAAGTTACTTACGGAATGGTGCTCTCATATGTAATATTCGCGAACCTGTTGATAAATATAAATTTAATCGTGCGAATTATGGATTTGTGCACGTTCTGTTTTATTTCACTGTCTTTACTTAATTATTATCCCTTATTTTTCTATATTCTATATATTCTTATATATTCTATATATTCTTCTATGTTCTATATCTTATTTTTCTATTTCTTAAACAATTACCCAAATCCATAACGTTCAACATTACTAGCAACAGCAGAAATTACCTTGAAAGCTGATAACGGGAAAGCTCATAAGTTTAGGGTTTTATTGAATCAAGGCTCGGAATGTTGCTTCATTTCAGAAAAAGTGATGAAAATTTTGAATCCTAGTTTTCAGAAGGTTAAAGAAATAGTTTATGGGGTTGGTGGAATTAATGTTGGCTTTTCAAGAAAATTAGCTCGGCTAAATTTCCTTCCTACCGAGAAATACTGTTCTAAAGTCCTTATTCAAGCCTTAGTCAAAGATATTATAAGCCTAGATGCGGCACGGGACGTCGGTGTGGAAGAACGATCCTTAATATAAAATTTCTGAAAGATATTGTCGATTTCTATTGTCACAATACTCGATTTCATTGCTATATGCGTGTGACACGAGGCGTCAGCAGGGATGGGTACGTATAATACATCACGTATATTACTCGGTTTTCGACATGTATATTACTACGTATATTACGTCCTTAGTTTTCTACAAATGTATTTTACATTTGATCACGTGACTATACGGGCGGGATTTTTGAATTCTTCACTCTAAATATAACCAATTGCCTAATGAAAATAGCTAATATTGAGCAAATAATTCAGTATTCGTCATTATTTATCACATTCTTAAAAAATTATTTAAAAAATAATATTAATATACGTGTTTATTGTCCTACATAATCCTCAACGTTTTCGAGCATGTGGAACACCAGTGCAAGTAATCGTTCGCGCTTGAAATTAATGTTTTCCCACGGTTTTCCCTCCTAAAATATTTTTTTTACACTTCTTCTTAACATTTTTACTCTTAAAATTAAAATTAAATCGATTGAACAGCTTTATAAGAGGTTAGGTCAATTATTCAAATCTGTCAAATGCAGTCCCGTCCGAATAAATAACGTTCGCCATTTTTTATATATATTATACATAGGTTTCTACAATTTTCTACGTGCATTACGTCTTTTATATATTGTGCGTAGAAAACCTCAAATGACAAGTCACAACCCATCTCTGGGCTTCAGTGGGCTAAACAGCATTAGAAAATATTGAAAAATTGTCACGATTGCTTCGTTCTTTGATAGCTGCATGCGTGCGCTAGAGCAAAAATATCTTTGGACCGAGGCATCCGTGAGTTAGACAGTAATGGAACGTTACACGTTTTTTTTTAAGTTAATGATCCCAACGGAGCTGCCTTGATCTGCGCTTGATTGGATTTGAATGATGTTCATTGGCTACCGTGCGCGTCTGTACTTCATTTTTAAATACGTACGCGAACTAGAGCCAATGAGCGCCACACAGTTCAAGCATGCGCAAGTATTCCTGGATCACTGTTGGAAATAATAATCAAATAGAAATTCGAAGTCGATAATACCAAAGATATTATAAGCCTGGATGCGGCACGTGTATAGTTCGAGGAACTAATTGTAGACGGCGCTCCCGACGAAAATTGCCCGATCCCCCCCATGCCTCTCAACCCGAAAACCGCACCAACCAACTACTTTGCCCCTGCGATCTTCACCCGTCGAACAAGTCCACCAAATAGCCGATACTAAGTCGGCAAATACTAAATA
Source organism: Belonocnema kinseyi (assembly GCF_010883055.1). Taxonomy (NCBI): domain Eukaryota; kingdom Metazoa; phylum Arthropoda; class Insecta; order Hymenoptera; family Cynipidae; genus Belonocnema; species Belonocnema kinseyi. The sequence goes on from NC_046663.1 coordinate 117,177,150, forward strand.
CTTAAAAATATAAAATACAAATTTTATATCGAGAATTTTGATTTATTATTTTAAATTAATGAATCAATTATTTGAATAAATTTTGCGTCAAGAAAATATGTAGATGCATAAGATTGACTTCTAAATTGAATTAAAATGTAATTGTATCGTAATAAATATTTTTAGCTGACATCTTTTATTGAAAAAATTAGTCTTTTTGCAATTAAAATGTACTGTCAATGAATAATCTTATTTTGTTATTTTGAAAAAAGCGGTAGAAATTCTACTAAATGAAACTATACGTTTCAAGACATTAAAAGTTTTAATTGATAAACATATTTAGTTGAAATTTAAAACAATTAATTTTTAAAATAAATATGATCATACAGCGTTGTCGCATGTATAATTAGCGATTTGGTGTTTTTAGATGTAGAGTTAAATGTTATAGGAATATCGCCTCCCTCACGATTATTAATTTAAGTAAACAATAATTCGTAAATTCTATGTTTGTGTAATTAAATATGAATTAAATAAATTATAATGAAACGATAAAATTATATAATAAAATTATTTTTCAGTTTATTTTTTATATAATATTTTATAGAAATTTATGTATATTACTGTGTATGTAAATTATGTCCCGATTTTTTAAATTGAGAACCCCATAATTTCAAAATTGAAAAAATGTATTTTTGAATTTTGCTCGAATGGTTGATCAGAATATATAAATATTTTCTCTTACATTTCTCACTTTAAACTAAAAGGTCAGAAATTATTGGAAAGTTTCAAAAACATTTATTTCTTAATTGTTAGCTTGTAATAAAATAATCCGTAAATGAACTATTTATTGTCGCAGGCACATTCTCACCGTGCGCTGTGTCCGTAGCTCGCAAATTTAAGCGCGCCTGGGGTGCGCGTCTTTTGATTCCCGCGATTCGTGCTCAGATATTTATTCTTTGCATTTAGAATGCTTAAATGAAACTTTATCAAAAACATCCCTTTAGATTGCAGTATTCATATGCGTGTTCATATTCTGAATTTTTTGCCCCTTTAATAAGTACGAGTATAGTTAAAGATTAAGTTTCTCAAAGTTCTGTAGGCTTTTAGGTACACAATATTATCGTGAAACTCGCGCCGAGCACTCGTTTTTTGACAGACAGTTGTAAATTTATATTTTCTAAATCACCTTAAAATAAACTTAAAAAGTACAATCCTTTTTTTAGACATTTTTCTCTATCTCGCGTTGTTATGCTAATTATAGGATTTTGGTTTTCATATTATTTTTTATACATGTATAAAACAAAATATCCTACAAGCCTTCTTAAAGATTTTTCACGTATCTTGCGTCTTTTAGCGTGATATTGGAATTTTCGATTATCTGCATATATTACTTACGATAAAACAAAATTACGAGTCCTATTGAAAAGTGGTTTGAAGAAATTTTGTAGGATTTTTCAAAACCTATCATTTCTCTTGGAGACTTTTTGTCGTATATTGCATCATTTGGTTCAAAATTTGAATGTTGTGGTGTCAAATTTCGGGCAATTCTAATATTTTCTGCATCATAAATAATAAGAATGTAATAAATTAATACAAATTTGTATCACTTTTTGGGTGAATAATTTTTTTCAATCAATTTGTTTTTGTACCTTTTGTTGTTTTTCCACAAATTTTTCATTTTTATTTTTAATACCATTTTTATGATCAAAACCAAAACTACGTGTCATGTCAAAGATTAATTCATAAAAAATTTGTAGCTCTTTTTCGGGTAAATAATTTTTGTTAAATCATTTTTTTCTCGTAACTTGTATCATTTTTTGACAAAGTCTTTGTTTTATATTTTCAATGTTATTTTTCGCGAATAAAACACAACGTACGCCTCCTATCAAGAAGTGATTGTTAACGAATTTGTAGATCTTTTCTCAGATCACAATTTTTGTTATCTGATTTTTCATATCTCATTATTTTTTGTGCAATAAAAATTAGAATTTTCATCTTTACAAGAAATTCCAAAAAGTTTGCATGATAATCTTGTAGGCTTTTAAAAAGCAATGCTTTTCTTTACTTTTTTTCATATCGTACGTTGTTTGGCTTATAATTTTGATTTTCGATTGATATTAAAAATTTGGAAATGCTATAACTGTGAGAATTTTTTTTGTATAAAAAAAAAGTCATCAGAATAAATTCTTTGGCCTTCTAAGTACTATTAATAGCCGTAAATAAAAATTTTAAGTATAAAAAAAATGGTCCCAAAATTTGTATTTTTATTCAAAATGGCTGTTAACGAACTCGTCCTTTCTTTTCAGACTTGTCGGACCTTTCTTTCCTTATCCTTTCTCAATCATAAATGATCAAAATGAGAAAAATTAGAGGCCCTTTAATTTTTGTTCTTAATTTCAGTTTCTAAATCATTTGAATTCTTCAAAGTAAGACGCTGTTACTTTTCTCTATAATATTGATATTTTATCCAATATAAATAAAATTGAAAATAAAGTTTCTTAAGTATAGTCTCAATATACTTGTTCTCTGTCATTCTTTTAACTGTTGTAATTTATTTTCTGAGTCTTATCGATTTTTCGTTGTGTATTTGTATGCTAAACAAATTTAAAAAATATACATTATAAGGATAATTTCATTAAATACAAAAATCGAAACTTTAAGGGGTCGTCAGTAAACTGCCTTACCAATTGCATGGGGAGGGGGGTCATATTAAAAACTATGGTTCGAAAAGGGGTTGGGGGTCAGTGGAAGAAAAGTTACGAACTTAGATAACATTTAGCATGTTTCCTTATTATTCACTTTTAAAGAATTGTTCATTTTTCTCTATTTTTAAGAAAGACCCTTTTATCGTTTTTTCGCTGAAATCCTTTTTGGTAGAAAGTCTACTATTATATTTGTGGTTCGGAATTCAACTCGTTTGGTTAAAAATTCTAGTATTCAGTTGCAAATTTTATTATTCTGTAAAAAATGCAACTATTTTGTTAAAAAGTCATCTTGTTTCGTTAAGAATTCAGAAGCTTGGTTAAAAATTGAACTACTTTGTAAAAAAATTATTCTTTTGGTTTTAGATTCACCTCTTTGGTCGAAAATTTTACTATTCTATTTTTAGAAAATTAATCTTCTGCGGATAAAAAGTCATTTTTAGGCTGAACTCTTTTGTTAAAAATGTAACTATTTTGTTGAAAATTCGTTCTTTTTTTAATATGAATTAATTTTTTTTTAACTAACAAGGTAAACATTTTATTTTTGATTTAAATTGATATTTTTATTAAAAAATAACATTTTCTAGTTTAAAATTGCTCCTCCCGGATTTAAAATTTAAAAATTTTGTTAAAAATTAATATATTTTGTTTGAAAGCTCGTCTTATTTTGGTAGATCATTAATACAATGCTGGAAAATTCATTTCTTTGTTTAAAAATGTAACTATTTTTTTCGCAATTTACCTTCTTTAATTGAAAATTAAACGGCTTGGTTAAAAGCTGAACTTTTTCACTAAAGATTCATATTTTTGGAGTCCCCTTAATCTTTGGGGTACACTCTTTTGTTGAAAATTTAATTTCTAGATTTAGTTGAAAGTTTACATTTTTGTTCGAAATTTATCCTTTATAAGCTTAAAATTTAATTATTTTTTAGAACATTCTTTTGTTTTGTTGAAAATTCATCTTTTTGGTAGAAAATTAATTTTCTTGATTTCTTTTTACATCGTCTTTTTATTCAAAATGTAATTGTTAAGTTCTAAATTAGTATATTTTGATTAATGATTTAACAATATGGTAGAAAATTAAAGTAGGATTCGTTTGTCAGAGAAGTCTAGAGCGGAGGGAGAGGTGGGTCAGAGAAAATCAACAGTTTCTCTCTGACCCATCTTGACTCTTCCAAGACCCTCCAGTTACTGTCGAACACCGACCCAAACCAGAGGAGGTCGAAGTATTTTGGAGAGAAGTCTACGAAGTTCAGCATAGACTGGACGAAGACTCAGAAAATATAAATGGCTTCAAGGAGTTATGTGTTGCCCTCATAACACCTGATAAAGAATGCCCACTCATCACGACCGAGGAGGTGAAAAAAGTATTAAGAGGGATGAAGAACTATTCCGCACCGGGACCAGATTGTATCAAAACCTTCTGGTGGAAGAAGTTTTCTTCAATCCATCAGCATTTGGCCTGTATTTTCACCTCCTATTTGAAGTCGGAAGAGCCGATTCCAGAGTGGTTGGTGGAAGGGCGCACAATACTCCTGCCGAAAATAGGCAATTTAGCTGACCCGAAGAATTACAAACCAATAACATGTCTGAACACGCTTTATAAGATATTCACAGCTATCCTAAATGATAGGATTGTTCGGGCAATTGAACCTGTGTGGCAAGAAATGTATGAACAGCGAGGCTCA
>NC_046663.1:117181618-117183220 GCF_010883055.1 Belonocnema kinseyi
ACTACATTTTTGCATGCCTCGAGGTGCTGCCCTCTTCAACTTTTCAATGTTTCTATGGCAACCGCGTCCTTTGTCTACGTTTACGGGAGGGGTGGGGCCAAGGCGAAAGCCGAACCGAAAGAGAAACGTTTGAACCAACTTAATTAGTTTCAATTCTTTGTGATTGAAAATTCACTTTTTTTTAAACTTCTACTATTTGGTGTCAATTTCATCTGTTTTAGTAAAAATTTGAAATAATCTGTAGAAAATTTCGTTTTTTTTATTGAATATTAACTTTTCTAAACTAAAAATTGCATTATTATATTTTTGTTTGAAATTTGACATTTTTTATTGAACATTGATCTTTTTTAGCTAAAAATGGAATTATCTGTTTGAAAATTTATGTATTTTGTTGAAAATTGGCGTTTTTTGTTAGAAATATAAAACTTCTTCCTTGAAAATTCATATTTTTGATTGAGAATTTAACTATTTTGTTGAAAGTTCCTTTATAGTTAGTCAAAAATTAATGTATGTAAGCTAAAATTGGATTTTACCATTTTTGGTAGAGAATTGATATTTGAAGTTAAAAATTGATCTTTTATAGTTGAAAATTCAACCATATGTTTGAAAATGCACATACTTCGATGAAATTCTTTTTGATTCAGAACAAAACTATTAAGTTGCACATTCCGTTTTTTTCTTAAGAATTAAATTCTCTAACTAAAAATTTAACTATCCCACTTTTGGTGGAACACCGAAATTTGGAATTAAAAATTGATATTTTTGGGTTCTTGGTTGAAAATACATGTGTGTGCTTGAAAGTTCAACTATGTATCTTTAAATGCATCTATTTTAGTAAAATTTCAATTAATTTGTTGAAATTTAATTGTTTGTTGTTAAATATTAATTCTTTTGATTAAAAAGGAATTATCCTATTTCTGGTTTTATATATTTCTATTTTTACTTTAAAACTAATTTTTTCATTTAAAAATAACTTTTTTTTGGTAGAAAATTATTTTTCTTTGTTGAAATTTAAAGTTAGTGTAACATTGGTGTATTTTTAGCTATAAGTTAATGTTTTAGTTATTATTTGTAAACAATAAAAATTAAGTATTATTCCTGTGATGCATGGAATTTTTTATAAAATTTCATTGCTGATATAAAATGCGTTAGCAACTTGTTGAGATTTTATGGTTAATATTACATTTTGCAATTCAAAAGCGAACTGCTCGCAGTTAAAACATTTATCAAAAAGAGGTAGGATGAAAACATAAAAAGCTATTTTTTATTTTAATCCTTATTAGAATAGTTTCTGTTTTTTCACCAAAAATTTTATAGATTTGAATGAAATTTTTGTGAAATTTGTATGAAAAATTTCAGTAATTTTCAATGTATTTCAAACACGGAGTATTTTTTCGCATTACGAAAAATGAGTAAAAGCTTAAATTTCGTAAAGTTTTTGTAGTAAATTTTCGTAACTCAGGTAGATACATTGAATGGTTCAGATAGCTCGTTCAAATGCTTAGAAGGCTATTAAATGTGCTTTCCGAAATTGAAGTTAAAATACGTTCCTAAATAACAGGCAGAGAGACTTAAATTGAAATAAGAATTCGATCATAAATA
>NC_046663.1:117183230-117183468 GCF_010883055.1 Belonocnema kinseyi
ATACATTGAATGGTTCAGATAGCTCGTTCAAATGCTTAGAAGGCTATAAAATGTGCTTTCCGAAATTGAAGTTAAAATACGTTCCTAAATAACAGACAGAGAGGCTTAAATTGAAATAAGAATTCGATCATAAATAACAAGCAGACGCCCTGTATTGCGACGGTACGGGTGGCAAGGTGGTGGTAAAGGAGAAGCGTTGATTCGTATTATCCAAGATATTATCAGCATAGATGCGGCA
>NC_046663.1:117183568-117187967 GCF_010883055.1 Belonocnema kinseyi
TACCTGAGTTACGAAAATTTACTACAAAAACTTTACGAAATTTAAGCTTTTACTCATTTTTCGTAATGCGAAAAAATACTCCGTGTTTGAAATACATTGAAACTAATTAAGTTGGTTCAAACGTTTCAGCACACACTGGTGGCCTTCATCAGTGAGTTTTATTAAATCTGTGAAAAGTACACAATATCTTGTAGGTACGCAGTTTTACAATTGGAAGCATTATTTTTTTATTAATATCTTAGTTGTAAACTAATAAAAAATGAAAATGACTTATTTTTAAATTTAAATTTAGTTTCATTTTATTAAGAACTATTGATAAATCTTGAAGTAATCTTGAAACATTATTTTATTTTAAAGAAGTACAATTGATGAGAAAACTATATCAATGTAGTCAACAACAAAAAAACGAATTTGGACATCTATGTTAAAAATAATAAAAAAACAGATTCATTTTTACTCATCAAATTAATTCTTTACAAAAAACTAACAGTTTTCAACCAACAATGATATAATTAACATTTTCCTTAAGGGCATGTGATACTTAGAAAATTGTCGATTTTAATTGTCGGGTTCCCCCGGCTTTTTTTTTAGAATAATAAATATTTTGTCTTGAAAATTTGGGAAATGAGAGCGAGCATGCTAACGGACGTCCCCGCACACTTCTTTTGTGTGTTTTTTATCAAGAAATTTTTGATATTGCTAACAACGTGCGTGTATCTTTCGAGGTTATGTGTGTTACACTTCACCCGAGCGTTACTTCCAAACTACACAATATTTTCGGCCGAAAACTTTGGACTTACAAATAAACATAGTAACTAATCTCCCGGAACTAACCTTGTTTGCAGACTATCAAAAGAGTTAATTTCATAAATAATTTCCAGATTATCGGAAAGGCAGAGATGAAAAACGACGTAACCTCAAAATAATGCATATGCATAAAATTTCTATTTAGCACAATAAATTTTGTTTGTTATTATCCCACAAAAAAGAGTCTGGTGACGTCCATTAGGATATTTTATAGCATCTCCGAATTCAGTTTTTTTAAATTTCCATTTTTATGGAAAAAAAGCCGGGGAAACTGTAAGTATCACATGCCCTTAAAGACATTAACTTTTAACAAACAAAAAAAAATTAAGAAAAAAGTTTAATCGTCAATAAAGAAGATAAGATTTTAACAAAGAAAATTAATTTTCTACCAAAAAGACGAATTTTCAACTAAAAAAATTAATTTTCAATTATAAAAATAATTTTTCATCCTAAAATTGTACATTTAAATTTTTAATAAAATAGCTGAATCCTCAATCAAAAAGATCAAATTTCAAACAAATAATAAAGTTTTTAACTAAAAAAGATAAATTTTTAATTAAAAATATAAATATATAGAACCAGAAATAGGATTATTCCTTTTTAGTTAAAAGAATTAATATTTAACAACAAACAATTAAATTTTCAACAAATTAGTTGAAATTTATCAAAATAGATGTATTTGATAATACACAGTTGAACTTTAAAACAAATCGATACATTTTCAACCAAGAACATTAATTTTATATAAAAAAGACGATGTTTGAAACAAATAACTGAATTTTCAACACAAAAATATCAATTTTTAATTCGAAATTTCAATGTTTCAAAGAAAGTGGGATTGTTAAAGTTTCAGTTAAAGAATTTAATTTTTAACAAAAAAAGGAATGCGCAACTTAATAATTTTGTTCTTAATCGCAAAGATAAATTTTCAACCAAGAAGACTAATTTCCTACCAAAAACCTGTATTTTTATCGAAATATGTGCTTTTTCAAACAAAAGGTTGACTTTGCAACTAAAAAGATCAATTTTTGCTTTCAAATATTAATTCTTTACCCTAAATGGTATAATCCAATTTTATCTTAAATAAATTAATTTTTAACTAACTATGAAGGAATTTTCAAAAAAAATTGAACTCTCAATGAATAAGATGAATTTTCAACCGCGAAGATTAATTTCCTACTTGAAAAAGACGGTTTAAACAAATTTAATTTTTAACAAAAAAGGACCCATTTTTTTAAATATTATTTTTCTATCAAAAATGGTATAATCGAATTTTCTCTTAAATAAATTAATTTTTCGCAGAGAAAGGAATTTTTAACAAAACAATCGAATCCTCGAAAAAAGATGAAATTTCAATTAGGAACCTTATTTTTCTACCAAGAATGACGAATTTCAACAAAATTCTGAATTTTCAAATACTGCATGAAAACAGATGAATTTGTTTCCAAATAGTTCAATCATTAACAAAAAAAGATCGACTTTAAACCATAAGGATTAATTTTCTAACAAAACAGAAAAATTAAAAAAATTGATTTATTAAGTAAAGAAGGTCAATTTTCAATTTAAAATATCAATTTTCAACCAAGAATATTACTTTTCTACCAAAAACTACGAGTTTTCTACAAAATTTAGAAAGTTTCAAACAAATATATGAATTTTATCTAAAAAATATAACTTTCCAACCAAAAGTGATATAAGTAAATTTTACCATTTTAGAAATTAATTTTTAAAAATATATATAGGAATTTAAAGAAAATAGTTGAATTTTCAATTAAAAAGGTTTGTTTTAAACATAAACAGATGAAGCTTCAATTATGAACTTAATATTCAACGAAAAAATAGGATGGTTCAGTTTTTAGTTAAAAAAATTATTTCCAATTTTAAGAAGTGCAATTAAAAGAAAATGTCTGAGTTCTCTACCAATACAGATTGTCATTAAAAATATCAATACATTTTTAACCAAAAATAGAAAGTTAAAATTTCACTTCCATTAATTAATTTTGAAAAAATAAGAATCATCCGAAAAATGGTTGAATCCTCAATCAGCAAAATGATTTTTTAAACTAGAAGATTAATTTTCTACTAAAAAAGACGAATTTCTAACAATCCATACATTTTTAAACAATGAGTTAGATTTTTAACGAAAAAAGATCGCAACTTTAATTTAAAAATTTAATTTTCTACTAAAAATGTCATTGTTGAATTTTCTGTTAAAAAAATTAATTTTCGGCAACAACAGAAAAAAACAGTGTTATGAAAATTATTGCAAAGGAGATTGAATCCATTTAACATTAGGTAGGTTCTGCACTTCGAGTCGCTCAATCGACCAGGAAAGGAATTATGTTGTTTTTAGATTAAATTTTAAGAGAACTTTTTTTTCGTTGTAAAATAAATTCTATGTTCAAAAGATTAATTTTTAACCAATAAGATTAATTTTTTAGAAAAAAGACGATTTTTCAACAAATTACTTGATTTTTAAACTTTAAGGGAACAGTTTTTTGAAATTTTGTGTTGAAAACATTCAACAATTTAGTTGATTTTTTTCTGCCTTCACTGAAATATGTTTGCATTCGACTACTTAGTTAAAAGTTAAACTGATTAAGTGAAAATGGATATTTTTTGTGCTAAAGGTTCATCATTTTAGTTGAAAATTTAATTCTTGTGTTCAAAATTCTTTCTTTCTTTGGCTGAAAATTAATCTTTTTTGTTGAAAATCTATCTAATTGTTTTATGGTAAAAAGACCTTTTGAAAATTAAATTTTTTGGTTGAGGGGTGGGGCCAAGCCGCACGTTGAATTCGATTGATTTTTCGGTTTTCAGCTACAAGGAGTTACGTGTTGCCCTCATAACACCTGAAAAAGAATGCCCACCCATCACTACCGAGGAGGTGAAAAAAGTATTAAGAGGGATGAAGAACTATTCCGCACCGGTACCAAATTGTATCAAAACCTTCTGGTGGGCTGGGCAAGACAGTACGCGTCCCGCATTCAGTGTGTGATTGACTACATCACATCTGGCAGGAATTTTACCGCCAAGGTTCGAAAGTTCGCGCGCGAACTCCGGACCCGTTATCACACACTTAGCAGGTCAAAGCTGCTGACCATCAGGCAGCATATTGTTGAGATAATACGTATACTATCTGACGCTAAGAGAAGTCTAGAGCGGAGGGAGAGGTGGGTCAGAGAAAATCAAAAGTTTCTCTCTGACCCATCTCGACTCTTCCAAGACCCTCCAGTTACTGTCGAATACCCACCCAAACCCGAGGAGGTCGAAGTATTTTGGAGAGAAGTCTATGAATTTCAGCATAGTCTGGACGAAGACTTAAAAAATATAAATAGCTTCAAGGAGTTATGTGTTGCCCTCATAACATCTGATAAAGAATGCCCACCCATCACTACCGAGGAAGTGAAAAAAGTATTAAGAGGGATGAAGAACTACTCCGCACCGGGACCAGATTGTATCAAAACCTTCTGGTGGAAGAAGTTTTCTGCAACCCATCAGCATTTGGCCCGTATTCTCACCTCATATTTGAAGTCGGAAGAGCCGATTCCAGAGTGGTTGGTGGAAGGGCGCACAATACTCCTGCCGAAAA
>NC_046663.1:117188067-117189513 GCF_010883055.1 Belonocnema kinseyi
GCATGCCTCGAGGTGCTGCCCTCTTCAACTTTTCAATGTTTCTATGGCAACCGCGTCCTTTGCCAACGTTTACGGGAGGGGTGGGGCCAAGGCGAAAGCCGAACCGAAAGAGCCAGTGATTTTCTGTTTCTCGATTTCTTTTATGGTTTCTTTTTTAAAAAGGGACATTTTCGAGATAGTAAATAAATGTAAAAAGTAAATAAATTTTAAATTAATTCAGAATTTAGTTAAATGAAAAAGTTAAATTAATTCCTCATCTGGTTTCTTTTAAAAGAGAAATTTTCGAAATGCTATATAAATAAGTTGAAAAAAATTCTAGTCATATTTTAGAATTGTAGCGAAATTTCAAACATTATTTAAGAAAATATAATTTTTATAAAAATAGTGAATTGAAGGTTCGAATACTTCACTGTATAAATTTATTCTACATGTATTTTTAAATCCTAAAATATTGTATTATTTTTTCGCATAATTAAGGTATAACTGAAGTAATATTTACACTTCTCTGTACTATCGAATTGACAATTTACATTTAATTCCGAGGAAAAATTTAAGGTTTGCACTACTCATTTAATTATTTATCAAAATAAAAACCAGTAACTAGACTGTGCTTTGCAAATTAAAATTTAATTTTAAAAGTTTGAGGGAAGTTAACCACTTGTAATTCTTAAGCTCATCAGAATTCACAACTTCAAAGGAATCCAAATAGTTTATAAAAATAATTCATAGAATCGAAGAATCCAAAAAAATTCTAAAGAAAAAGGCGTTTAGGGGTGCATCTCAGAAACTAAGGCTATTACAAAAAAATGGGAAAGGAAAGAATTCCAAAGAATTAAAATAATTCAATAATTTTTAGCGACCCGGGAAATGATCGGAAATTTGTTTCCTTGATTAAAACGACCACCTGGAATTCTTAGTATTAAAAAATTTATTATATTCATTGGTGTTTTCCTGTAAAATAGTTATACTTTTTCGTACTTGTAAAAAAATTTCCACCAAGGATTGAAAAAATTTTTGATTTTATTTATTGCTTCAAGTGAATTTTGTTTAAGTTTGCAATAACAAAGACAAACTATCCAATTAGGAGTTTTAAGGGTTTAAAAATCGTGATAAATTTTTTCCATAAATAGTTTGGAAGTAATTTTCACATTGTACACATCAGCAGGTTTTTAAGCATATTGTATTGATGCTGTGTACAATGTGAAAATTATTTGGAAAATATTTATGAAAAAAATAAATCACGAGTTTAAACACTTAAAACCCCTAATTGGATAATTTTTCTTTGTTATTCCAAACTTAAAAAAAGTCCACTTGAAGAAATAAATCAAATCAAAATTTTTTTCAATATATATATAATTAAAAATTTGTCATAAGGACAACCGCAGGATTTCGCCGGGAGCGGGTGCTAATCTGAAAAATTGCACCCGCTTTCAGCGAAATCGCGGT
>NC_046663.1:117189613-117210400 GCF_010883055.1 Belonocnema kinseyi
CTACATTTTTGCATGCATCTATATGCTGTCCTCTTCAACCTTTCGACGTTTCTATGACAACCGCATCCTTTGCCTACGTGTACGGGAGGGGTGGGGCCAAGGCGCACGTTGAAAGCCAAACCGAACGTGCCGGTGATTTTCTGTTTCTCGCGCTTGCCTCCGCCAGCCATATCTATAGCTGACCGGGGCTGTCTCTGCACCCCGAAAATATTAAAATTAATAAGGGCCTAAAATTATTATATTTATTATTATGTTAAAATTAATTAATTTCTTTTACGGTTTCTTTTTGAAAGAGGAAAATTTTCGAGATACTAAATAAATTTAAAACGACAATCTTTTCTTACTTTAGATTTTTAGTGAAATTTAAAAAATTATTTTTTTAAACTAAATTTAAAATTTAAATGAAATTAATCTAAATTAAAAAATTTAATAAAATTTAGTTAAATTAATTCCTCGTCTGGTTTGTTTTAAAATAGAAACTTTAGAGATATCATATAAATAAGTTGAAAAAATTCTTGTCATATTTTAGAATTGCAGCGAAATTTAAAAAATGATTTAAACAATATAATTCTTACAAAAATAAATATAAATTTCTTCTATGTGTATTTTTAAATCTTAAAATATTGTATAATTTTTTCGCATAACTAACTTATAACTGAAGTAATATTTACACTGCTCTGTACTGTCGAATTAACAATTTACATTTAATCCTGAGGAAAAATTTAAGGTTTTCACTATTCATTTAATTATTTATCGAAATTGTATTAAAATTCTGGTTGTTTTTTTTTATTATTATTATTTGAAACGTATAATCTTTTTTCTCATAATTACAATAATTACAAAAATCAGTAACTAGACTGTGCCTTGCATAGATCTAAAATGTTTCAATAAAATTTTACATTTAATTCAGTCAATTATGCAATTTAAGGTTTTCATTATTTTATAACGCATTTTTCTTGAATCACAACAAATAATTCTGCTTGGATTTTTTCCAGATAAATAATAATTAAAGCCAGAATTACTTTTAAATTGTATCCTTGTACTTTTTAAAATTTAAGTTTTTCTTGTCACAAAGGATACATTGTTTGCTTTATTAATTATTGGGATCATTCTTTTTTATATTGATTTTAATATTTTTGTTTCAATAAAATCGTTTCATAAAGTGAAAGTGTAATTTGCACTGTACCGAAAAAAGTCCAGTTATTGGTACTGAAATTTCAGTATACATAACAATGGTTGTTTAAGCTTTTCCAATATTCTGTCATTAATATGTCACTAAATTGGTCTCCAGATTTGATTTTTTTTTCTTATTATTCTCAATTTTGAATTTAATATAGTTAAATATTTTTATTGAAAGACACGACGTTTGTCCCTGTAATATCTTCTATATTTTTCTATTATACTTTTAATTAAAACAAAGTGGTTTTATGTGTACAACTCTAGAAAGTCTTATAAAAAAATTTATAAAATAGAAGGACAACAGACAGATTTCTCAACAAGAAAAAATCTTGAACTATATTAAAGTAGAAATTATATTTTGAATCGAAAATTTAGAAGAATTATACATTTTAATTTAATTAAAATTTAATTTTAAAAGTTTGAGGGCAGTTATCCACTTGCAATTCTTACGCTCATCAGAATTCACTACTTCAAAGAAATCCAAATATTTTATATAAATAATTCAAAGGATCGAGGAATCCATAAAATTCCGAAGTAATATAAGGCGTATAGGGGTGCATGTCAGCAACTAAGACTATTACAAAAAAAATGGAAAATGAAAGAATTCCAAAGAATTAAAAAATTTTCAATAATTTTTTGCGAACCTGGAAATGACCGGAAATTTGTTTCTTTGATTAAAATGGCCACCTGAATTTCTTAGTATTTAAAAAACTATTATATTCATTGGTGTTTTTCTGTAAAAATAATTATACTTTTTCGTACTTGTAAAAAAATTCCGACCAAGAATTGAAAAAATGTTTGATTTTATTTATTTCTTCAAGTGAATTATTTTTTTCTTAAATAGTTTCGAAATAATTTTCACATTGTACACATCAGCAGGTTTTTTGGCAAGAATTAAGGTCACGAAGAGACTCACAGTGTCTTTTATTATCTCAAACTTGTAACTTACGCCATGCATCAATTGAATTGAGGCATGGCGTCACTCACTTTCAATTGATTTGAATGCAATATGAAACACTTTAAATTCCTAAGACTTAAAGTCAAAATATATAATGAATTTGCAACAAAGAACATTAATTTTCTTACCAAAAAGACGAATTTTAAAAAAATTTCATGAATTTTCTACCAAATAGTTGAATTTTGAACTTATAAAGGAACAATTTCTAATCAAGAAAATACAATTTGGAATTTTCAGAGAGAAAAGTAATTTTGAAGATAAAAAAAAAACCAAATAATCAACAAAAAAAGTTAAATTTTAAGCCAAAGAGGTGAATCTTGCAGAAATAAACCCAAACAGTTGCATTTTTAATTAAAAATGATGAATTTTCAACGCAGAAAATTTATTTTCGGTAGAAATAGACCAGTTTTTAGCAAAACACATGAATTTTCAATTAGAAAGGAGCAATTTTAAACAAATATAATAGTAGACTTTCTACCAAAAAGCAGTTAAGCGAAAAAATGAAGAAAGGGGGTTCTTAAAAACAGATAAAAAAGAACAATTTTTTTAAATTTAATAATAAGAAAACATACACAGAATAAAGTAATGATAAAATTTTTTGCAGGAAATTTTTCAGAGGCATAAAGATTTATTCGGGCAACTTCGCGTTTTCAAAACACATGTATTGTCATGAAAAAACAAAAGAAATTTTAACCGATATTTGGTTAAAGTTTATCCTGTAAAGTTAATTTTTGTTGCAGCGAATGTTTCATTGGAAATCGATGTCAAGTTGATCTTCTGTATTTTCTGTGTACTAAATGTTATCTGAGTTCGTAACTTTTCTTCCACTGACCCCCAACCCCTGTTCGAACCATAGTTTTTAGCATGCCCCCCCCCCCCCCCCATGCAATTGTTAATGCAGTTTACTAACGCCCCGTCACAAAGAAAAATTGACAAGACTCAGAAAACGAAATTACAACAATTAAAAGAATGACAGAGAACAAGTATATTGAAACTATACTTGAGAAACTTTATTTTCAATTTTATTTATATTGGATAAAATAACAATATTACAGAGAAAAGTAGCAGCGTTTTACTTTAAAAAATTCAAATGATTTGAAAACTGAAATTAATAAAAAAATAGAAAGAGCCTCTAATTTTTTTTATTCTCATCATTTATGATTGAGAAAGTATAAGAAATCAAAATTTTAAGCCAAACAACGAACGGCATGAAAAAAAGTAAATTGAAGAAAAACATTGCTTTTTAAAAGCCTTTTTTTGTAGATCTCAAAAAGATCTACAAATTCGTTAATAATCACTTCTTAATAGGACATGTACTTTTTGTTTTATTCACGAAAAATAACATTTAAAATCTAAAAAAAAATTGTGAAAAAATGATACACGTTATAAAAAAAAACAAATAAATGATTGAACAAAAATTGTTTACCCGAAAAAGAGATACAAATTTGCTATGAATTACTTTTTAACAGGACATGTAGTTTTGGTTTTAATAATAAAAATGACATTAAAAATAAAAATGAAAAATTTGTGGAAAAACAACAAAAGGTACAAAAACAAATTGATAGAAAAAAGCTATTCGCCCAAAAAAGTGCTACAAATTTGAATTAATTTATTACATTCTTATTATTTATGATGGAGAAAGTATTAGAATTTCCCGAAATTTGACACGACATCATTCCAATTTTGAACCAAATGACGCAAAATACGAAAAAAAGTCTCAAAGAGAAATGATAGGTTTTGAAAAATCCTACAAAAATTCTTTTAACCACTTTTCAATAGGACTCGTTATTTTGTTTTATCATAAGTAATATGTGCAGAAAATCGAAAATTCCAATATCACACCAAAAGACGCCGAGATACTTAAAAAATCTAAAAGAAGACTTCTAGGGTATTTTGCTTTATCTATAAAAAATAATATGAAAACCAAAATCCTATTATTAGCATAACGACACGAGCAGCGGCGGATCCAGGCATTGGTCTCGGAGGGGGCGATCGGGGCGTATAAGTCGAAAAAAGCAAAAAAAAAATAAAATATTTCAAGTTATAAGTATAAACTATCTGTCAAAAAACGAGTCCGGAGCTCGAGTGTCACGATAATAATGTGTACCTCAAAGCCTACAGAGCTTTGAGAAACTTAATCTTTAACTATACTTATTTAAGTAAAAAATTCAGAGTATGAAATCGCAAATAAATAATACGACCTAAAGAGATCTTTTTGATAAAGTTTCATTCAAGCATTCCAAATGCAAAGAATAAATATCTGAGCGCGAATCGCGGAATTCAACAAACGCGCGGCCTAGATACGCTAAAACTTACGAGCCACGGGCACAGTGCACGATGAGTATGTGTACGCGACAATAAATAATTCATTTACGGATTATTTTATTACAAACTAACAATTAAGAGGTAAATGTTTTTGAAACTTTCCAATAATTTCTGACCTTTTAGCTTAAATTGATAAATGTCAGGCACAATATTTATATATAATACTCAACCACTCGAGTAAAATTAAAAAATACATTTTTTTCAATTTTGAAATTATGGGATTCTCAATTTAATAAATCGGGACATAATTTACATAAATAGTAAGATGCATACATTTCTATAAAATGTTATTTGAAAATAAAATAAAAATTAACTTTATTATACAATTTTATCATTTAACTATAATTTTTTTAATTCATAATAATTACACAAACAAATTTACGAATTATTGATTACTTAAATTAATAATCGTGAGGGAGGTGGTATTCCTATAACATTCAACTCTACATCTAAAAACTCCAAATCGCTAATTCTACATGCGAGAACGCTATACGATCATATTTACTTAAAAAATTAATTATTTTAAATTTCAACTGAATATGTTCATCAATTAAAAATTTTAATTTCTTCAAAGGTATAGTTTCATTTAGTAGAATTTCTACCACCTCTTTTTCAAAACAACATAATAATATGATTCATACACAGTACATTTTAATTTGCAAAATGAGTAATTTTTTCCATAAAAGATGTAGCAGCTAAAAATATTTATTACGATACAATTGCATTTTAATTAAATTTAAAAGTACATCTTATGCATCTACATATTTTCTTGATGCAAAATTGAATAAAATAATTGATTCATGCATTGAAAATAATAATTCATAGTTCTCAATATAAAATTTGTATTTTATATTTTTAAGCATTTACCGATTTCGTATCGGCTATTTGATGGAATTGTTCGACGGGTGAAGATTACAGGGGCAAAGTAGGTGGAAGGCGCGATCTTCGGGTTGAGAGGCATGGGGGGATCGGGCAATTTTCGCCGGGAGCGACCTGAAAGACCCAACAAATAGATTTAATTTTAGGTGCTAATAAATATGGCTCGTACTTATTGCCTGGCCTAAAGCAAATTCTGTGTAACTTCTGAAGTCTTGCATGAAGACTTGACTAAAAGTTCTGGAAACTGGAAGAACTCCCTAATAGAGATTCCCTGACTGACGAAAAAAAGTTTTGCGAGGTACATTTCTTCATGACGCACCAACGCACAAACCATGGAGGCACTTAATACGATTACCATTTAAGAAAGAGCCCCCACTAAAAATTGGTGCCTTCTGCTCTAAAGAAAAAATCATATTGGATAAGGTTCTACGACGATTGACTAAAAATGGAAAATTGTTCCCAGAATATTCAGCTTTTTTATCTGAATATGAGAAACTAAGACATATGGAACTTGTGAGAGACAAAGAGATAGATCATTCTATTCCGATTGTGTATTTATCACACCACCCGGTTTTGAGAGAAAGTAGTTCTACTACTAAACTAAGAGTTGTATTTAATGCATCAAGTTTCACTTGTACTTCCTTAAATTCACACGTGCATATTGGTCTAAAGATTCTAAATGATTGAATCTCTATTATATTTAACTGGAGATTGCCTCGTTTTGTTTACATGGCTGACATAGAAAAAATGTTTAGACCAATTTTGGTAGATGCTCGTGACTGCAATTATCAAAGAATTTTATGGTGCAGTAAGTTTTCTTCAGCTAAAACTATCCTGGAAAGGAATATCTACTTCGATGATATTTTTTTGGTGCGGATACTAAAGTACAAGCCAAGCAGAAGCGACAGGGCTATAGAGTTTTCGTTAACTCAAGATGTTCAGCTCAAAGTTTTGGGCTTATTTTGGGATCCCGAATCTGAGTCGTTTCATTTTAAGATAACTTCTCTTTCAGTAGAGACTCTAACTAACAAGATCGTTTTTTTTAATAGCTAAATTATATGATCCGATGGGTTAATTAACTGCAAGAGCTTTGCTTACGGAAGCTTGATTAGGATGAGAAGTTGCCTACCGACCTTTAAATTCCTTGGTCTGATTATCACAATACTTTAGAGAAACTAGAATCTCTGAAAATTCCTAGATGGACTGGTCAACTGCAAGAAAATTTTCATTATGAGCTTCACGGATTTGCGGATGCTTCTTCCAAAGCTTACTCCGCTTCTGCTTATCTTAGGGTTCTCCGTGAATATTTAAATGATACTTACATTTGCTCGTTAATGGCTAAATGTAAAGTAGCCCCTCTTAAATGCTTCTCAATTCCACGTTCAGAATTATGTGGAGCAGCCTTGCTTGCTAAGGTACTCAAATTCCTCATGGATACGATGTCGCTTGAAAATGTCCCCAATTTTTGTCAGACTGATTCAGTGACTGTTTTGGCTTGGCTCGGTAAGCATCCTTCAAACTTCCTTCTACTATCCTTCTACGATGGGATTCTTGCCGGAAAATATTCTAAAGAATCCTTTATGGTGGCTAGGCCCACTGTGATTAAAATTGCACTCTACAAAATGGCCAGATCATCGCCTCGATTCTCCAAAACCATCTGACTTACAACCACGAATTCAAGAATGCCATAACGTATCTAAACTCCCAAATATTTCGGATTCGGAATATTTCGGATTAAATATGTTCCTCTGAAAAACTTAAATCCATTTTTAAATTCTATTGGCTTCTTGCGATTAGGAGAAAGGTTATGGCATGCCCCTATCAGCTTTGATGAGAAGCATCTCATAATTTTACCACAGTATCACCTACGTAAAATTTTACCGTACATATTCACATTAGATCCCTACACGCTGGTCTACAATTGACCTTGCATACGCTCAGGCTGCGTTTCTGGATCTTAAGAATGCGCCCTCTGGTTAATGGGACAATCAAGAATTGCTATAAATGTACGCGAGAAAGAGCGACTCTTTCCCAGCAAGTAATAGGGAACTGACCTGTTTTTAGAGTAACTCTTAATCGCCCATTCACGCATATAGGAGTAGATTATCCAGGACCTTTTAATGTACGATTTTCTCGTGGGCGTGGTAGCAAAAGTTATAAAACTTACGTTGCACTTTTTGTTTGTTTCTGCACGCGTACTGTACATTTAGAGCTTGTGTCTTATTGTACGTCTGCTGCCTTTCTTGCCGCCTTCCAGTGATTCTCTTCTAGGCGAGGAAGACCTGCTAACTTGTATAGTGACAATAGCACAACATTTCACGGGATTGATAAAGAATCAAGAAATTTTATTTTGAAACTCAGGCTCGATAATACATAATTTGCATAATGAAATCGCTACCGACGGCACCTCGCGGCATTTCACACCTCCATCTGCACCTCATTTCGGAGGTTTATGGAAAGCTAGTGTTAAAACTTTAACACCATCTAAAGCGAATTTTTGGTGCGCGCACAGTAGCTTACGCAGAGTTTTCTACTCTCCTAACGCAAATTGAAAGTTGCCTAAATTCCCGGACTATTGCTCCACTTTCCAATGATCCAGAAGACTTCGCTTATGTCACACCTGGACATTTTTTATTTGGGGTTCCTGTGACCAGTATTCCCGAACCATCCGTAAAATTCACTGCACAGAACCGATTGACACGTTGGCAATTAGTACAAAAAATTTATGAAATTTACTGAAGAAGATGCGATATTGATTACATATAATCGTCGCAGAAACGCTACAAGTGATTCAATAAAACTCTAAGTCTCATGATCGGTGATATTGCTCTTATCAAACATGATTCACCACCGTCATATCGATGGCTATTGGGTAGTATTACTAAATTTTACAAGGAAAACACGATTTAGTACGATCAGTTTGCGTAAAAACTGGCAGTTCTGAATATGTTCGATCGATTACTCAAATCTGCCTCTTGTCTGTAAAATCGAAAGAGGAAAGCGAAATCTAAAGTTTAATGTTAAGATATATTTAAGGAAATCGTGTAACATAGCAATTCCTCTCCTTGTTAATTCATTCGCACCACTAATGTACTAATGGATCATGGCGGGCGGTTAAGACCTATAGCAAATTATTTTAGTACTCTTTACACTAGCTTACGTGGCGGGCGGAATTTATTTTTCTATTAGATAAAAATTGAGTTTGAATGCTTGTCAAGCTGTTATTATATGTTCGAGGTAGCCGGTATGTTTACGAAAAGCTCCGCAACTTGGCTTACAAGAAATTTTTCACTGTGAGTTAATCGGTGTAACGAATAAGTGTATGATACAAAGCTAAGAGTTTTGAAGTATTGTCTGAAGAAATTGTAGGAAACTTTAGTGTCCTTCGTTATGCAGTGAAATTTGAGTATGATTAAGGAGGTCTTAGTCTGCCGGACTCAGATTTGTATTAATAAATTAATAGTGGCTGAGAAGGCTATTCTTTAATTTCGAAACATAATGAAAACTTGCTCTCGAAATATGAGGAGGCTGAAAATAAAGATTTAGTATGGAGGTATCGCACTGTAACAGTTATAAAAGTTATAAAAGTGGCTTTCAGTATAAATTGAAGATTAAATATTTTAGCTTGGAATTTGATTGTAATATAAAATGTAAATCACAGAAATGGAAACAAAAATACGATGTTTACAGGTATAGTCGAGAATGGCGCGAACTCGCGAACTGTTGGCTTCTTCTTCTTATTATTAATAACGTTGGCTTAATACTGGCTGTTGTCTTGTATATCCTGTCATGGCTAAGTGAGGGGAGTGTAAACTCCTCGTAATCTGAAACATAAACATTGCCGAACAGGGCTCGCCCACTCTATCTCGAAGTAAATGGGAAAGTTAACCCGGAGACAAAATAAAGAAATAGGAAAATAATAGATTTAAAATTTAGAAAGGAGCAAAAAGACAGGTTTTTATATTTGCAAGTTAGTTTCCCTAAAAAATTTGAAAACTGGGGTAACCACCCTAATTATAGAATTTGCTAGAAATTCACAGCTACAGTATGGAGGAGGGCATTTTAAAATTTTGTTTAAAGATTTGATAAGATCAATCCACTTTCTTCGATTCTGAAATGACTAGAACCAGGGTTTCTAACTATTATTATTATTATTATTATTATTATTATTATTATTATTATTATTACACCATTAAGCCATTCCTTTTTCGGGGTAGGCATGACTCACTCGGTAGGGGAAAGGAGTTGTGTGTGGAAGGGATAGAGAATTTTCAGATTGATCCAGAATTCTCGTGTTATTTAAGTAAATAACACGTTCGTTCCGCAACACTACTCCGATCCAGGTTGCTGATCAATCTCTCTAGCAATCGCTCCAAGCGAAGAACCTCACGCAGTCGTTATGTAAGGTTCCCCACTTGGGTCCATTAGTGGCCAAGGTCTTTTGTTTCAGGCGTCATTCACTCTACTGACACCCTTTTTATTAACTATTTGCCGCCATACTTTCGTGTCCTGTCATACTTCTCTAGCTTCTTTTATGTCCATGCATTTTTTCATGCAGGCTCTCGTGTTTCTGTGACTTCTTACGTCTCTTCTAACTAGGATCTCATTCACACATTCTAACCATTCTTTCCGCGGTCTACCTCTGGGCACGCTGCCATTTACTTTACCTTGATACACTTGTTTCGTTAGTCGTTTATTTGGCATTCTCTCAACATGTCCAAACCATCTTAACCGATTTCTTTCCCATGTGTCTACTAGCGTCTCTTCTGCACCACATTCTTTTAGAAATATCTCGTTACTTACTTTGTTCATCAGGGTTTTCTCGCATATTATGCGCATGAATCTCATGTCAGTTGCGTTAATTTTACTCCTATCTTTTTCTTGATAAGTCCATGCCTCGCTACCGTATAGTACAGTCGGTACAAATATAGAATTATGTATTGCCATTTTAGCTTTATTTTATTTATTTTTACTTCTGACAAGGGGACCTACTCTACCAATAACCTTCTTATCTTCGTTTATTCGTCTATCTAATTCCTCATCTATATTCCCGTCCCTAGTAAATAAGCTACCAAGGTATACAAACTTATCAACTTGTTCAATTCTCTCATCATTTAATTTAATCACTCTTTCCTTCGAACACCATAGTTTTTGTTTTATTTGCGTCAATTTTGAGGCACACGCTTTTCATGCTTGCATCTAGTTTATTCAACATTCTTTGTAAGTCTTCGATAAACTCTGCCATAACTACCTTGTCATCTGCGAACGCTAACCCACATACCCTTACTGTTTCGAGATCCACGCCCTCTTCGTCGAAGAGAGCCATTCTTAAACACTTGTCCATAAATAATATAAATAACCATGAAGACATAACGCATCCTTTTCTAACTCCTTCAATAATATCGAAAGTCACTCAGTTTCCCATTCACTCTTAGACTCGCTTTGCTACCTGTATATATTGTTTTTGTAGCTTGTAGGAGTCATCCACTGACTCCATATTCTTTCAGGACTTCCCAAAGTTTACTTCTATCTACCTTGTCAAAAGCTTTTTCTAGGTCAATAAATGCACAGAAAACTTTTTTTCCTACTCTCAATCTTTTTTCTGTTATTTGCCTTAAGCTAAATATTTGATCCGTACATGACCTTCCTGGCATAAACCCACTTTGCACTTCGCAAATCTTTGCTTCTGTTATTTTCATTACCCTATGAATAATTATTTTTGCATATATTTTACTTACGGTGCTTAATAAGCTAATCCCTCTATAATTATTGCATTCGCTTTTATCTCCCTTTCTCTTGTATATTGGTACGATAATCGCTTTTTTTCCAATCGTCTGGGACGTCTCCCATCTCGAAACATAAATTTATCAATTCGCACAATCTATGTGGTATGCACGCGCTACCGTGTTTAAGCATTCCAGCGTTAATACCGTCTACCCCGGCAGCCTCACCGTTTTTCAAGTTCTTAATTATATCCCTAACCTCAGTGGCACAGACTTTCTCAATTGAGTTTTCCATCGCATCGTGTTTAACATCGCAGTTGTGGTGGCCTATAGCTTCATCTCCGAATTGTCTCCTAAAATAGTCTCTGAAAGCCTCTAGTATTCCGTCTGCATCATATACCATTTCACGCCTACTATTTCTCATGTTAACAAATTGTGTACTTTTGTTTCCTTTAATTTATTTATAAAGTAGTTTCTTGCTTCCTTCAAAGTCGTTTTCTATTTTCATCTCTTCTTCTGCTCTAATTGTATCTTTACTTTCTTTAACTAATCGTTTGAGTATCCTGTTTTCGCGTCTATAATCATTTCTACGTCTATTTCTTTCCTCATTGCTAAGACCTGCGATGTTCAAAGTTCTCTTGTACGCTTCTCTCTTTGCTTTTTGGGCAGCCTGAATTTCATCATTCCACCACGCATCACCAGACATTCTTCCTACAACTGCGGTACCACACACTTCGATCGTACATCTAACAAGGATATCCCGTAACATTGTCCAGGCGTCCTCTATATCTTTGTTTTTTATACGGTCCTCCCATGTTACCCTATCTATGCTTTCGATTATCTTATTTTGGAAATCTATTCGCACATTCGGTTTCTGTAGGTTCTCAATTTTGATTCGCGTTTGTTTTGCTTTCTTGGTTCTCTTTTTTCTCCATCCCCGATCTAAGTTAATGTTTGAGATCAGAAGGTAATGATCAGTATTGCATCTTTATCTTTATCCGCAACAACAAAGTCAATTATACTGCGGCTATTTCCTTTAGACCAGCTGTACATGTGGATCATTTTATGCCTAAACCAAGTATTTGTAATGAACGGACCCCTTTCTAAGCATAGACCAACTAATTTATCTCCGTTATAGTTTGTTCTTGGATCCCCAAAATTACCTAATACTCTTTCTGTATCCTGATTTTGGATGCCCACCCAACCGTTCATGTCTCCTAGTAGAATTATTCTTTCCCCATGTTCGCAAATATTTATTGTGCTATTTAAATTGTCCCAGAAGGCGTCTTTTACTTCTCTAGGATCACTATCAACTGGCGCGTAGCATGCTATGATAAATAGTCTTCTGATTCCTACTTTCATTCTGGCCCACAGCAGTCTGTGAGATATGAAACCATGGTCTCTGAGATGCTGCTTTGCTCTTTCATTCAAAATCAGACCTACTGCTTGTTTGTCATGTGATTCACAGTCTACTCCTCACCATATTTCAAATCCGCCTTTCAACACGACTTTTTTTATGTCTTTGGTTTCGCATCCCTTTTTCTTTGTTACGGACACACATAAAATGTCTAGTTTCCTCACTTCCATAGTTTCACACAATTCTTTTACATTGAGATCATTTACTCCCCTAGCATTCCAAACACTCAGTCTCCATTCGTCGCCTGAAACATGACCTTCAGATTTTCCGTGTGCATGCCTTTTGTCATTAAAAGTTACAGTCCTTTCCGAGGCTATTTTGTAGTTTGTATTATTCATTGTTTAAATTATACGCCTAACTAACACCTTTATGCAATAAGTTTATTTTATGAATCGAAATGATGTCAAAGTTATGTATCAAATCGTCATATGGTGGAGATTGTAGTTATAACGTCAGTCCCACCAAAAACTTCAGTTAATAAGGGAGGGTTGGGAGAGGGGGGATGTAGAACTGGAAGGTTTATAATAATACAGAAAGTACGTGACGCCTTTGTTTTCCCCTATTTTTTTCAATAGTTGTCGCAGGTTTTATCTAAAGTTTCACAAGTTAAACTGAAAACATCAGAGAAGGAAAGGGAAATGTTTAAGAGAGATGCATCTCTGGATGCAGTTTTAGCAGCCAGGTCCGCGGCTTCGTTGCCGGGTATGCCACTGTGGCCGGGTATCCAAACCAAGGAGACTGTACATTTGGGCTTGTTTAGAATAGCTAACCGGTTACTAATTATATAGACTAGACAGGAGTTGATGGGACTAGGACAAATGGTATCTATGCTTTGAAGAGCACTGAGTGAATTTGTGAAAATTACTGATTTGGTAAAGCGATGCTTTATAATGTTATCTAAAGTGTACAAGATGGCAATAGCTTCTATAGAAAAATATAGGCAAAACTAGATATTTTTCACGAGAGACTAAAATTGGCTCGAGTGTCTTCGTATGAGAATTCATAGGCGATGATCAAGGTCAGAGAAAATTTTTATGATTTATTTTTTAGCCAAAAACCAAAAGCGTTTTTTGATAGGTGGTTCGCAGAATTCTGCTAACATAACATTTATGAGTGTTCTATTTCTGTAACCTGAGATTAACGTTACAGCTTGATTACGAATTTTTTCTAATTAACTGAAATTCTTATGTGTTGTAAAATTAAAAATATGAAATCCGTGTTCCAGACAGCTTCTGATAAGGGGCGTTTTTACAGTTCTGAGGATATGAGGATCTACACCGCACCAAGTCTCTCTAAGAACTTTGAAAATGTTTAGGATTTTAGGTATATTGTCAGAGATATTGGAAGTTGAATTTAAACGTGATTCCATAGTCGAGAAAAATATCCAGAAATCTAGCTAATGGGGATGGCAGGGTAATAACGCCATACAATGAAAGGGTGTAACAAGGATTGTCGGTATCAAAGTTGCGTCTGTTGAAAACGACCTGTTTGATTTTTGCAGGGCAAAGCTCGAGTCCCCTGCTGTCCAGGAACTCTGAGCGCGCATTCAGACACTGCTGCAGAGAATGGATATAAACCGCAGGATCCGCAGAGCGACCGATTATGGCAATGTCATCTGCAAATTTTATTATCAGGCAATTTCTAGGGATGACAGTGTGTATTTTTCTAGTGTAGATAGAGTAGATAATGGGAATAGGGATGGTTCCCTGAGGGAGACCCACTGTGCTGAGCCTTGGACCCAACAATTGTCCGTTAATCTGGAAGTAAATATTTTTACAGTATGTAGATCTATAGATAAATTGAGCCATCGGTCAGGGGACACCAATTTCCTTAAAGTCCTCAATGATCTTCTCTTCCTGAACCCGAATTGTTGGGGCGACAGGAGATTATTGTGCTCCGCATACCACGAGAGTCTGTTGAATACCTATGTTTCTCAATTATCTGAAACAGGCAGGATGCTAAAGATATTGGACGGAATTTTCGAGGAGTTGATTTTGGAATAAAAAGGACGAGAAATTCATTCCAGAATTTAGAAAAAGATCCAGACTGGTAGATTTAATTGAAGATGTTAAAGAGAGTGATTCTTACTTCCTTAGGAAAACGCTGAATGGTGTTATAGTCAACTCTGTCTGAACCTAGAGAGTATTTAGTTTTCAGTGGCGATAAGGTAATGGAGAGCTCAGGGTCTGTGAAAGGAGCCTCCAGAAATTCGTTTCTCGCACAGTTATAGGGGAAGAAGTCGAAGAAAGCAGTTGGAGGGCAAAGTTCTTCAGCCAAAGCCACGGAGCAGGAATAAAACGCCTCCCTGGAGGGCCAGGGCGGTGGACATCCAGCGCAGGCTTACCCTTGGACACGCAGCGAGCACAACCTCGTCGACGCATATTACAAAGGCCTCATATTTTAAGAGGCAGTCTAAATTCGTAGACTCAGACATCTCTGCATCCTGTAAAATAGATTCGAAAAGATGAGAAGAGAATGACAACCAGTTGGTGCGTTTAAGTTTATATCTCTGCGACTGAAATAGGGCTATTGGTACTGAAATTTCTGTGCTAGAAATAACGGGGAAGTGATCGCTGCCCAAAGATTCGTTCCAAGCCCCCCAAGAGGAGAGTGTGTGTATCCTGAGCAGACCACCAAACAGGTGTATTCGTATGTATTTTTCGTCGCTGAATCCGAATCTGAAGTCAGATTGGGGTGTTTCCCAGTTGCTTTTCGAGAAAAATACAAAACATGGTTTTTTATGGTTTATAATAAAGAAAAATGGTTAAAATGTAGGATTTTAAATTAGTTTCTTTTTGGGCACACGATTCTATTCGAGTGATCGGTGTAAAGGATTTCTGCGACGTTTTTGTCCCGATGTTTTCGTTTCTCATTTAATCATCGAGCAGTAGTCTGCCAACATATTTGCATCCCATCGTCCTTGGAATTGACGTTCGAATTCTTTTAGGTATTAGTGAAACCTCTTTTCTTGTTCTTCACTGAAATCACTATTATTTTCTGGGAATCGATCGATATACGAATCAAGCTAATGGATTTTCAAGCTCATTAGACAGCCTAATTTCTGAAAATCTCGCACCATTGCTGCTATCAAATTTTCGTAATCCGCATCTTTTGTAGTACCTAAAAATTTGGTTCACACATTATTGAAACTCAACCATGCCGCTTTTTCGGTATCATTCTTAGTTTCAACCAATTTTGCATCTCTAAATAAACTGCGGAATTCAGGGCCATCGAAGATACCTTCATTTAATTTGGAATCACTTTTGTGACTAAAAACTTGGCCCAAATATTCGAAGCATTACCCTTCCTTTTTTAAAGATTTAACAAATTGTTTCATTAAACTAAGCTTGATATGAAGAGGAGGTATTACAATTTTGGATGAATTGACGAGTGGTTCAATTATAATATTCTGCTTTCCAGGTTCAAAAGATGTTCTTGATGGCCAAGTTTTTTTTGCATACTGATTTTTTCTATCCCTGCTATCAAACATATACAGGTAACATGGATACTTGGTGAATCCAGATTGTTGTCCATGTATTATAGAGAGAATTTTGTAGTCTCCACGAAATAGCCACTGATATTCTTCATACTTAATTTTTTTGCAAACCATTTCAAGGTTCGAATACTCTTCTTTTAGCACAGTTGAATGTGCTTATGGTACAGGATCGTATTTGTTTGTATTGTGAAGAAGGACTGCCTTTAGGCTGCGCTTTGATGAGTCAATAAACATCCTCCATTTCTGAGATTGATATATGTTCGGTTTTTTTTGGTACACAAATAATTTTCCAAAAAATCCAAAAAATTTTTTTCTCATTTTTGGTCACTATATACATCTAAAAATAGGATAGAAACCAACATTTTTCTCAAAGCGTGTTGAAAGTGTCTGAAAACCGAAATACGCCGCGAGGCCCCCCGAAGCGCTCGTAACGCATGGTGTCCATGAACCAACTTTTAATGTAAGGTCGGTCTCCGTGAACTCGATCTGGCGCTGCGAGATCGAAAAAACGTGTCCTGAAAAACGAATTGAAAAATTCTTTAGTACTTATCCGGTAGTATTAGTGCGGGTTTTTTAGTCATTTGGATCCGTTTTCAGTGACCCTGAAAACCCCCGAGTAGCAAACATCAAGCAAATCGGATCAATTTTCATATATATCGTCCGCCATATTGAATCCGCCATTTTGAATTTTGAAATTTTGACGTCGGGTTCGTTTTCAGCGTCCCCGAAAACCCAAGATTACCGAGTTTCACTGTTCTATTCCCCATAAACTGCCCATAAATACATTTATTCTGTGTATCATATATGATACGCTGTGCTTCGAAGGGTTAAATTTTGAACGCGTTTTTCTCGAAAAAGTGTTTTTTAAGCTGGCAGCCACGATCTCGGCCGATCTACTGGGCCGATTTTTCACAAACTTGGAGAAAATTTTTATAAGGTGTATCGCTATCGTATGACCCTCCATCATAATTTTTCATTAACATTTAACAATTTTTAAAAACAATTTACTTTGCAAAAAACGGTCAAAAACACAAAACTTCTACCATGAATTCATTTTTTAATATTTTTTAATAATTGAGGTTCATCCGATACCCACTTATGTGCTTTTTAAGAATCTTTTTGGATGTTGTGTTTCGGATAAGCCAAAGTGGAGTTATCGTGGCCGCCGAATGAAAATCGATTTTGTTCGGGCTGGCGTATCTCCGCGGGAAGTCATGGAAAAAGATTTTTTTAATTTTTTTACATTTAAAAATATGTACTATAATATGCTGAGAAACCCACTTTTATGTAATAAAGTCTACTACCAAAAAATAATTGTTAACTAGTTAACTAGATTTGTATCTTTTGCAAAATATATACGAAATTGTTCCTCTCGATTTCGATACACAGTTACTTTAGTGCCCTTCGTCAACATATTTCTACTCTTTAGCTCTGAAGAAATAAATTCAACTTGTTCCTTCGATAGACCAGCTTTTCTAAATAGATCATTAAGATTTTTTTATCAAATTTTGTCGTAGGTCTCTCTTCGCCGAAAGTGATGAATTCCTCTTCGCTATCGGAAGAATACTCGTCTTCTGTCTCATCGGAGTTGCGTAAAGCCGTCTCATCTGATATGCTCTCACACGTTTCATTTGTTCTATCATGACCAGGATTCCTAACTTTTTTTAAATTTACATCGACTTGCAGTGCATTAAATCCTGTAGTGAAGCTGGCTCGTGACTCGTTATCTTCTAGGCCTTCTACAGTCGTCTTTTTTGGAAACTGAACGCTTGTAAGAGTATGATAAGCTACTTGATTTTTTTAAATTTTGTTCACACCATCTACTGTGGTTAAAAAAAAGCAATCGTTTTCATCGCATGGTTCTTCCCATAATGTTGGCATTGTAAATCTTAGTTTGCTCTTATTCTTATTGGTTTCGTAACGACTGATCATGCTGTTGCACGTGCTACAGATTACATGAGGGGCCCAATTTTTATGTTGTAAAATTTCAATTTCATAGCATGTTCTGTATAAATCTTCAATTTGGTTTGTTATTTTGCTTCATCTTTTCCCAATGTATTCTGAACAAATGTAACAAAAGTTATCCGCATTTCTGGTGTATTTGTGAGTGTATCGATTGCTGGATGTACCAGCACAGTTTATTGAAGGTTGAAAGTTATCCATAAAAAACATATGACCCCGCACGTTAGGAATCCTGTCCCGATCGCAGGTGGGTCCACCGTCGTAGGGGTGATAACTCTCATACCTCCCCAGACGTAAGTATAAGAGCTTTCCGACTTTGAGGAGAACAATGTCAACTTGTCGTCGGACACACTACGGCATTATCCTCACATCCTAGCGCTCTCCTGCAGGACAGCGCGCTTTCGCTGGATTCGTTACTACGAAGGGCTTCCAGGACGGGTACGAATGGTTGGTTCACCTGTGTTAAAGGGGGGGTTCAAATCTACCTTATCCTAGGCACAGCAGAGTTTAATTGCTCCTCTACAATTATGCGAGCTGCCCCAAAGGGAATTGTGCCAGTTGAAATCAACGCTTATGACAACCGAGCTGCAATTCAAATCTTTAATCGAGTCGAAAATTTGGGTCCACGTCACCGAAGTTATAACATTAGCGGGAGTGGGTACCCTATAAACTGAAACAATAAGAAGCTCCCCTTGTGAGGTACCAATTGAGATGGCTAAAGTTTCAACTTCGTCCTCCATGCTAGGGATAGAGGTGATCTGCGAGAAAGTGATGCCTCTTCAAAGGGTGATAGCCAGCCCACCATGACTATTACTGAGTCTATCCGTCCTGATAATGTTAAAGTATTTCTTTTTTAAATTTTGTTTGGACGTAAGCTTTAAAAAGGCTTCTGAAAGAAGAATTATATCAAACTTGTCCCTAATATTTGAAAGGTCGCCCTGTTTATTCAGGGCACCCCGAAAATTTTTCTGAGTTGTGCCATTATGGTAAGAAGGGTTTGCTAGATTCGTCACACTGCGTATTAATGTATTTAGACAATTTTACCCCTCCTCTAAATCAAGAGACCCCGAGAATAAGATCTCGATTAGGTTCATCAGAGCAGATAGGATCGTGCTAACAGTCGGAGGGTTGAGCAAGTTCATAAGGGTGGAAAAGGAAGAAAGAGAGGCGAACGGTGGGTTGGAAAGCGAGGAAGAGGGTCACTTGTACTAGGAAGGTTGGAAGCTGACATTTGAGTAAGCTGTAGTCCTGGGATTGTATGCCGAATGCCTTCCTGGAGTTTGAGATGAGGATTTCAGAAGGCGAGTCGAAGCTTTTGCTATTGACTTGGCTTATTCCATGCTTGGGAGAAGTTAAAAATAAGGTTAGAGCGGAAGTCGCGTAATCGGGGCCCTTCCCTGATTTTAGAATTGCTTTAGCCTTCTTGAAAGTCATTTTATACTTAGTAGCGAAAAGACATCAGCGTTGACTGGATTTACAGTGTTTGTTGATGTGTCCAAATCGAAGGCAGTTGAGACACATTCTTGGTAGAGGAATGTAGGAGCCATCCTGAAAAAAGGCCAAGAAGAGGGAGACTCTTTCTGGAAGGCATGTTCCTTTAAAAGTGAGGAGGACAGTCTTTGATGATTCAAGTTTAGTTTCCTAGGTTTCGTGGACTTTCATTTTTCTGTTTAGACGGAAGACTTCCAGGACTGTGACTCTGTTTCTGAGTAGACCTAAAATCTGAAGATTCTAAACAATCTCTTCCCTAGAAATCTCATGGGATGCAACGCGAATTACACCCTGGCAAGTTGAAAAACTGGCTAGAATGAAGAAAACTTGAGCCGTTCAAATTTCTGGGAATTTCTTCAAGCAGCATATTAGCTCACTTGAAGGACTTAGCCATGACTGAGTAGTCGAAACCACTGCCACGAACGTCGCTAATATGGCCGAGAAAGTATTTTTGTAAAATACGGCCGTTCGTGTCGGCAGCAAGATCTTTTTTCGCGTTTTCCGAATTCATTTTCTGTTTTATTATGATTAGGCACTCGCCTGATTCGAATTCGTTGTAGCGATACTGGTAGTGAACTTTAGGGAGTGAGTTAATGGATCTTTCGGTACCAAGATTGGTATCAGCAATGGTTGCAGAAACCTCTGATTTAAGAAGCGCTACCCGTCATGAAGAGCAGACATCTCGTGCCAGATGCAACATCCTGAAAAAGAGGAGGGTAAGGGGGCTCCTTCGCGGGATTGCTCTCGCCACCAGACAAAAATCCAAGAAAGGAGGCCATGTCCCCGTAAAAGTTATAACATCAGAACCTAAGGAGATACGTACAAATAGTAAAAAAACTGAGCACATGGCTCTTTAAAAATGGTCGGCGCCGGCTGGCAAAAATTGTAGGTTACTCACCAAACCCCAGGCATATCTGCCGCCTGCGTTTGCGTGATATTGGTGGTAGCTTTCTGGGAGGACTCGCAGACTTAAACTTATTTGCTAATACGAGCGTCTTTATGTGCCTCGAAGATTTCACATTCCACGAGGCATCTTATTTCGACTCTGATTTTAACTATACGTAGTAATATATTCTAACAAGGATTTACCAAATCAGGTGCCTTTTGCAAAGGGTACTTTATTGAAATGAATAAAAGTAAAATATATACATCACATTCAATTTTATTAGTCTATTAAACAGTTATTTATAGATATAGAAATGATGTGATCTAGTCATCACAACTTAACAGTTTAGAAAGGTTACCTGCACTCGAGCAATAGTCACGAGTACGGTAATAGTAATGTAATACAGCACTCTTCATACAAATTATTTATTAATTTTTCTCCGTGTGGGCAATCAATTTGCCTGGAATTCGC